>NW_026525123.1:167500-217500 GCF_943734705.1 Anopheles coustani | reverse complement strand
CAGTATATTGTAAACCACGGGTTCTTTAATGCTAGCGGGTCGTCGCGACCCTAGTTAACATCATGGTGCACGTCTCGTGACGGGTGTCACGGCGTAGTTAAATGTATGCGATACATTTCTCAAATATAAGCGCTCAGTCATCTGTACATCATGGTAGGTTCCCACGACGTGCAATATGCGTTCAACTTATCAATGTTCATGTGTCCTGCAGTTCACATTATGACGCGCAGTTAGCTGCGGTCTTCATCGATCCATGAGCCGAGTGATCCACTGCCGAGGGTGACTAACTTGCGTAAGCCGCCGCTGTGCGCGTATACCCGTTCCCCGTAGGGAGGAGCAAGCCGCCGCTTAGAGACGAAGCATAAAGTGTCCTCATTCCACATAGGGCAAGCTGGATGAATCCATTTTACCCAGGACGGCCGAAGCGGCGTGGACCAGGGGAGAACTGAACCTTATACTTCACACCACAGTAAGTCTACGTGTCCTCTTCCACATAGGGCAAGCTAGAACTAACTATCTTACCCAGGACTGCCGAAGCAGCGTGGACCAGGGGAGGAACACACTTTTCATGGAAACGTAAGGCATCCATGACTGCCATAACGTAAGCCGCCGCTGTGCGCGTATACCCGTTCCCCGTAGGGAGGAGCAAGCCGCCGCTTAGAGACGAAGCATAAAGTGTCCTCATTCCACATAGGGCAAGCTGGATGAATCCATTTTACCCAGGACGGCCGAAGCGGCGTGGACCAGGGGAGAACTGAACTTTATACTTCACACCACAGTAAGTCTACGTGTCCTCTTCCACATAGGGCAAGCTAGAACTAACTATCTTACCCAGGACTGCCGAAGCAGCGTGGACCAGGGGAGGAACACACTTTTCATAGAAACGTAAGGCATCCATGACTGCCATAGTGCGTAAGCCGCCGCTGTGCGCGTAAACCCGTTCCCCGTAGGGAGGAGTCAAGCCGCCGCTTAGAGACGAAGTATGAAGTGTCCTCTTCCACATAGGGCAAGCTAGAATGAACTATCTTACCCAGGACCGCCGAAGCAGCGTGGACCAGGGGAGAACTGAACTTTATACTTCACACCACAGTATTGCGTAATGTGCCCTCTTCCACATAGGGCAAGCTGGAATGTTCCATTTTACCCAGGACGGCCGAAGCGGCGTGGACCAGTGGAGGACTACACAATCATGAGGTTTGATATCGACTTGTGTGTTTCAATAGGATACCGATGGTATGGTTTGAACCGATTTGATTTAGCCATTCTGAAGTCATCACTTGGTTGAAGCGCTGAACTAGGGAGGCATCGTTTACATATATATTGGTTTTCGCATGCTCTACTAGGTTAATGTCATGAGGTTGGCTATCGAGCATGCCCAAGTGATGACTTGATTGTGTGCTTGCTTGAATTCTTCACATTTCATACCATCGGTTAGTTGTCGAATCATTCCTCGATCATAACCTTCGTTCTTGGTTCATGTATGCTCTCTTCCACATAGGGCAAGCTAGAATTAACTATCTTACCCAGGACCGCCGAAGCAGCGTGGACCAGGGGAGAACTATACTTTGTCTTGTATGCCCTCTTCCACATAGGGCAAGCTAGAACTAACTATCTTACCCAGGACCGCCGAAGCAGCGTGGACCAGTGGAGGACTATACTTTGTTCATAACACCACAGTATTAAGTATGGTGTCCTCTTCCACATAGGGCAAGCTAGAACTAACTATCTTACCCAGGACCGCCGAAGCAGTGTGGACCAGGGGAGGACTATACTTTATACTTCACACACTAGCCATACTGAAGTCATCACTTGGTTGAAGCGCTGAACTACGGCGGGGTAATCGTTTACAGGTTATAATCATATAGCTGCATGCTCATTAGTAGATAATGGAATATTGTATGGCAATATGAGCATGCCCAAGTGATGACTTTGTTTCAAGCTCAACAGGTAGGGTATTGAGTCCTCTTCCACATAGGGCAAGCTAGAATGAACTATCTTACCCAGGACCGCCGGAGCAGCGTGGACCAGTGGAGGACTCTATACTTTATACTTCACACCACAGTATTGAGTACGACTTGCATAAAGCCCCTAATGAGAACCACGAGGGCTCTCTCAATGTAGAACCACGAGGGCTCTAGTACCGATTCTCTCGGTACGGCTTGGTCCGTGTTCCTTTATGCTTGTACTCTAAGTATTAAGTATTGTGTCCTCTTCCACATAGGGCAAGCTAGAACTAACTATCTTACCCAGGACCGCCGAAGCAGTGTGGACCAGGGGAGGACTATACTTTATACTTCACACACTAGCCATACTGAAGTCATCACTTGGTGGGGGTGAACTACGGCGGTATCTATCGTTTTGGTTCGGTCTATATAGGGTCGCTTGCATGCTCATTCGAATATAATGTAATTGTGTATGGCAATATGAGCATGCCCAAGTGATGACTTTGTTTCAAGCTCAACAGGTAGGGTATTGAGTCCTCTTCCACATAGGGCAAGCTAGAATGAACTATCTTACCCAGGACCGCCGGAGCAGCGTGGACCAGTGGAGGACTCTATACTTTATACTTCACACCACAGTATTGAGTACTTCTTGCATAAAGCCCCTAATGAGAACCACGAGGGCTCTCTCAATGTAGAACCACAAGGGCTCTAGTACCGATTCTCTCGGTACGGCTTGGTCCGTGTTCCTTTATGCTTGTACTCTTAGAAAGTCTCAACCCGGAGGTCTTGACTTTGATTGTCATAGTTGGACTACGACGGGGCATCCGACCATTGCTGATCGAACACCCCTGATTCACCATCTTTCGGGTAGGCGGTACGCGTACCTCCGGACGCGGAAGTCTCAACCCGGAGGTCTTGACTTTGATTGTCATAGTTGGACTACGACGGGGTATCCGACTCATCGAATACCCCAGAAGCACACCATCTTTCGGGTAGGCGGTACGCGTACCTCCGGACGCGGAAGTCTCAACCCGGAGGTCTTGACTTTGATTGTCATAGTTGGACTACGACGGGGTATCCGACTCATCGAATACCCCAGAAGCACACCATCTTTCGGGTAGGCGGTACGCGTACCTCCGGACGCGGAAAGTCTCAACCCGGAGGTCTTGACTTTGGTTGTCATAGTTGGACTATGACGGGGCATCCGACCATTGCTGATCGAACACCCCTGTTACACCATCTTTCGGATAGGCGGTGCGCGACACCACCGACGCGGAAAGTCTCAACCCGGAGGTCTTGACTTTGTATTGTTGGATAGTCCTCTTCCACTATAGGGCAAGCTGGAAATATTCCATTTTACCCAGGACTGCCGAGGCAGCGTGGACCAGGGGAGAACTTCACGGAATCTTCAGGCATCCATGATTGCCATAGTGCGTAAGCCGCCGCTGTGCGCGTCAACTCGTTCCCCGTGAGGAGGAGTCTAGCCGCCGCTAAAAGACGAAGCATTAAGTGTCCTCATTCCACTATAGGGCAAGCTAGAATTAACTATCTTACCCAGGACCGCCGAAGCAGCGTGGACCAGGCGAGGACTATACTTTATACTTCACACCACAGTATTGAGTACGACTTGCATAAAGCCCCTAATGAGAACCACGAGGGCTCTCTCAATGTAGAACCACGAGGGCTCTAGTACCGATTCTCTCGGTACGGCTTGGTCCGTGTTCCTTTATGCTTGTACTCGCGGAAAGTCTCAACCCGGAGGTCTTGACTTTGATTGTCATAGTTGGACTACGACGGGGCATCCGACCATTGCTGACCGAACACCCCTGATTCATCATCTTTCGGATAGGAGGTGCGCCCACCTCCGACGCGGAAGTCTCAACCCGGAGGTTCGGACTTAGAGTTTTTCCCATTTAAAAGTTTTTCTCTTAGCCATACTGAAGTCATCACTTGGTGAACGATTGAACTAGGGCGGGTTAATCGTTTATAGGTATCATGTGGTTTGCATGCTCTCTTAGGTTAAGGTCATGTGGTTGGCTATCGAGCATGCCCAAGTGATGACTTTGTTTCACGCTTGCTTGATTTCTTCATGATTCCCTGTTATATAGTGTAATCATTCGAGAACAGGGAATCATTGGTTTTGCTCAACAGGTATTGGATGTCAACTTGGTATCTAGATCGCATTAAGTCTCAACCCTTAGGTTCGGACTTGTATAGTGACATCTTGTTACGGTCTTGAGTCTCAACCCGCAGGTTCGGACTACTTAGTGTTTGATCGAATATAATATGGCAACTTGTGCCTAAGTCTCAACCCGCAGGTTCGGACTTCTGTTTATTTGGCCAATGTATGTATAAGGCAACTTGTGCCTAAGTCTCAACCCGCAAGTTCGGACTTGTGTATTTGTTCGAAGTCATGTATAAGGCAACGTGTGCCTAAGTCTCAACTCGCAGGTTCGGACTTGTTAGTGTTTCGTCAACTTTCATATGGCAACTTGTGCCTAAGTCTCAACCCGCAGGTTCGGACTTGTGTATTTGTTCGAAGTCATGTATAAGGCAACTTGTGCCTAAGTCTCAACCCGCAGGTTCGGACTTGTGTATTTGTTCGAAGTCATGTATAAGGCAACGTGTGCCTAAGTCTCAACCCGCAGGTTCGGACTTCTATAGTGTTTCGTCAATTATCATATGGCAACTTGTGCCGAAGTCTCAACCCGCAGGTTCGGACTTCTATAGTGTTTCGTCAATTATCATATGGCAACTTGTGCCGAAGTCTCAACCCGCAGGTTCGGACTTCTGGAAGGATCACTTGGCCACTAATGATCCTTCCGCAGGTTCACCTACGGAAACCTTGTTACGACTTTTACTTCCTCTAAATCATCAAGTTCGGTCAACTTCGATAAAGCAGACGCGGTTCACGAGGATCCAGCGAACGATCATCTCCAAAGACCTCACTAAATAATCCATCGGTAGTAGCGACGGGCGGTGTGTACAAAGGGCAGGGACGTATTCAACGCTGGCTGATGACCAGCACTTACTAGAAGTTCCGAGTTCATATGGACCATTGCAATCCATAATCCCTACTAAGTGAGTATTTGAGTGATTTCCCGTTCCTCTCGGAATAGGAGACACGCTGCTACCCACATTGTAGCACGCGTGTAGCCCAGAACATCTAAGGGCATCACGGACCTGTTATCGCTCGATCTCATTTTGCTAAACACAAATTGTCCTGCTAAGCAGCGTACCGTAAGTGCACTTGCGCACACGAACAGCGAAGGTGTCAGGTCATACTCCACCGAAAGGTCCTAACCCGTTCCAATCGGCATCGACGCATTAACGCTGACTGCGTTCTAGTTAGCATATGTGAGTCACGTTCGTTATCGGAATTAACCAGACAAATCAATCCACGAACTAAGAACGGCCATGCACCACTACCCTTAAATTTGAGAAAGAGCTATTAATCTGTCTCACCTCCATAAGTTCGGACCTGGTAAGTTTTCCCGTGTTGAGTCAAATTGAACCGCAAGCTCCATTTCATTGTGGTGCCCTTCCGTCAATTCCTTTAAGTTTCAACTTTGCAACCATACTTCCCCCGGAACCTGACTTTGGTTTCCCGGAAGCTAATGAGAGCACCTGGTTGTAGCGTCTCCCAATTGCTAGTTGGCATCGTTTACGGTTAGAACTAGGGCGGTATCTAATCGCCTTCGATCCTCTAACTTTCGTTCTTGATTAAAGAAAGCATCCTTGACAAATGCCTTCGCTTTAGTTAGTCTTACGACGGTCTACGAATTTCACCTCTCGCGCCGTAATACTAGTGTCCCCAACTACTTCTGTTAATCATTACCTCCGGTCTGAGTACAAACCAATGAAAGATTAGACCAAGGTCGTATTCCATTATTCCATGCAAGATTATTCTAGGGCGTTTGGGCACCCTGCTTTAAGCACTCTAATTTGTTCAAGGTAAACGTGAGCGGTCGAGCTCTATGTTACACTTGCACCCGTTGAAGGGCACACCATGACACAGACTTGGTGCCCTACCACACCATTGAGTCGCAACCAGATTCCGACTTGGCCCACCGACCACGGGTTGACCGGGTCGGCGGAGCCGGACTGTGTTGGACAAGTATCAACTTCGAACGTTTTAACCGCAACAATTTTAATATACGCTAGTGGAGCTGGAATTACCGCGGCTGCTGGCACCAGACTTGCCCTCCACTTGATCCTCGTAGAAGGATTTATGCTCTACTCATTCCAATTATGAAACATCATTAAAGAGTTTCATATTGTTATTTCTCGTCACTACCTCCCCGTCCCGGGATTGGGTAATTTACGCGCCTGCTGCCTTCCTTGGATGTGGTAGCCATTTCTCAGGCTCCCTCTCCGGAATCGAACCCTGATTCCCCGTTACCCGTTGCAACCATGGTAGTCCTCTATACTACCATCCATAGTTGATAGGGCAGATATTTGCGAGATCTGTCGTCGGTGCGAGACCATACGATCAGCATCATTATCCAGACTTCAACTCAATGACACGGAGAACCCGCGATTGGTTTGACTAATAAGTGCACCAGTTCCCGCGAGGGTCCTGGCATGTTGCATGTATTAGCTCTAGATTTTCCACAGTTATCCAAGTAACTAGGTTGATGATCTCGTAAATTATAGCTGTTATACTGAGCCTTATGCGGTTTCACATTAAATCTGTTTGTACTTAGACATGCATGGCTTAACCTTTGAGACGAGCGTATATTACTGGTAGGATCAACCAGAATTCCGACTTTGCGTTCGAATGTTCATTGTCCCATTGCACCCGGAGGAGCAAACACCACGTTCTATATGTTGTCAAGTCCGGTAGCACACGGGAGGCGAGCCCCCGTGCGAACCTCATTGCCCTCGTATCACACACACCCGATGCACCGGACAGGCACTTGAGCGGCATTCGACTCCGCTAAGCGCTCGTGCGCCCGATTGTGCATGCGCTGACGGGGCCTTCATACCCCTACCACAGCGACCTTATGCCAAACTTCCATGAATACTTAGGTGAGCTGACAAGGGCCTTCATTTCCCTACCATCAACTAAAGGACACGCTAGGCGCGTCCGATCATTGCAACTGCGGGGCTTTCATACCCCAATCACCACAGTACGCAATTCACCAGAGTTTAATCACAACCCCCCCGGACATGGCACACTATTAACTTGCAACAAAACTTAGTGTGTGCCGGGCACATCGGTTCCACAAAATCATTCCCGATGTACCCCAATTGGGGTTGTGAACGCATCCATGGTCCTCTGACACACCCAACCAAGCGTGGATACTACATACCTCAAACACCCAGTACACTAACAGACAAATCAATATATGGTTGCTTTCCCCCAGACATTTGCCAATCACTTGGCACCCGGACGGGAACTCGCTCCTGATTGCGCCATTGCCACCCATTTGCCAAGAGCGAGTTCTGTATGTAGATTTCATTTGGAAAGACAACCGTGTACTGGATATTCTATCCGACGATTACAGATGACGAGTACGAGACTCGACTACACTCACGGATAATACATTTTGGGTCGAGATTGCTTTCGGGGTTTTCGATTGGTCTTGCGCTTGTAAACGTATAACTTTGACTTGTGGTAACCTCGGTATGTTAGTCGATCACGTGGTTGTGAACTGGTAAGGGTGAGCAATCTGTTCACTTGCACTCTGGGTAGGAATAGGTGAGCGCTATAGGTTAAGATCATTGTATGGTTCCATCGTGATGACTTTCGCTAGATAGTAGGATGTTTGGATAGTTATAACGTTTTTGGCCATTTGTTCATAGTGTTCAGTCCATTGAGGAATTCGATTGGTCTTTGCTTCACACACGTGGTCGATCACTTGGATGTGAACTAGGGTGAGAATAAGGTGTTCACTAGTGCTCTTAGGTTTTGGATCAGTACTGAGCACTTGATTGGTTTCGCATAATATGTATCCATAGTGATGACTCTTTCCAGCTTAAGATTTCGTTACCGGTTTCGAATCCTCCCCACGTTCGCTTTTACTTGGTTAGGTTTTCGAGTGTAGATTTGAAAGCAATCTCATGTATGTATCCCATCTGATATAAGCCACTGACAGTTCATGTCACCTCGTTCAACTCTCGCTGGGTCACAGAAGTATGTTACTGCGCCCATTATCCCTACTCGGATAGGTTCGGTTCGTTCGTTTTATACTACGGTGAGTAAACTCAATTTGTGCATCGCATAGCCATGGAAAGCAAGCTTTCGCGGGCCTCTTCGACTGTTTTGATACGAGCTGTGCCCGTGATGCTTGTCATCCCAGGATACTAGACCCCTTTGGACGACCGCATGACCATCAGAAAGTAAATTCCACGTTCGATTTGGGGTGTGAACCCCGAACATAAAGTCTTTGTGTAGAACCTCGAGGGCTCTATAGTACCGATTCTCTCGGTACGCTTGGTCCGTGTTCCTTTATGTTCGTACTCTTGTGTGTATAATATTCATGTTCGGTTTGGGATATTTGCTACTGTCACCGTTTGAGTACTATGGGGCTTGAACCCCTAACATAAAGTCTTTGTGTAGAACCACGAGGGTTCTATAGTACCGATTCTCTCGGTACGCTTGGTCCGTGTTCCTTTATGTTCGTACTCTTGTGTGTATAATATTCATGTTCGGTTTGGGATATTTGCTACTTTCACCAGGGTCCCGTTCTTCATACAAGTCTGCCTTGCTAATGTGGTAACTTTATAGTGTAGTTCTGACATCCCAATTTTGGGACTTAGCCGATTTTTCGTATATTTCCATATGACCCATAGGGTCCCTTTCTTCATACAAGCTTGCCTAGGGCGATCGGTCAAAACTTGTCTTACTATTCGATTGGTCTTCGCACTTTCACCCTAGGCAGTTCGCCTAGGTCTGTCTTCTTGAGGAGGCCAAAACCCGAAATAAGGAGGTCCAGCCGACCCTGAAACCTCCCCTGTCTTAACTACACTAACCCGATTTTTCAGGGTCCTCAGCGCCATACAACTTTGCCTAGGTCACTTGTACTCTTGACTTAGGCCATCTGACTTGGTCCGTGTTTCTTCCTAGGGTTCACCTAGGTACTTTGCCTTGCTTGATGTGGTAACTTTTTAGTGTAGTTCTGACGTCCCAATTTTGGGACTTAGCCGATTTTTCGTATATTTCCATATGACCCATAGGGTCCCTTTCTTCATACAAGCTTGCCTAGGGCGATCGGTCAAAACTTGTCTTACTATTCGATTGGTCTTCGCACTTTCACCCTAGGCAATTCGCCTAGGTCTGTCTTCTTGAGGAGGCCAAAACCCGAAATAAGGAGGTCCAGCCGACCCTGAAACCTCCCCTGTCTGAACTACACTAACCCGATTTTTCAGGGTCCTCAGCGCCATACAACTTTGCCTAGGTCACTTGTACTCTTGACTTAGGCCATCTGACTTGGTCCGTGTTTCTTCCTAGAGTTCACCTAGGTACTTTCCCTTGCTTGATGTGGTAACTTTTTAGTGTAGTTCAGACATCCCAATTTTGGGACTTAGCCGATTTTTCATGTATTTCCATATGACCCATAGGGTCCCTTTCTTCATACAAGCTTGCCTAGGGCGATCGGTCAAAACTTGTCTTACTATTCGATTGGTCTTCGCACTTTCACCCTAGGCAGTTTGCCTAGGTGTAGCTTCTTGAGGAGGTCAAAACCCAAAATAAGGAGGTTCAGCCGACCCAAAAACCTCCCCTGTCTAAACTACACTAACCAGATTTTTCAGGGTCCTCACCGTCATACAACTTTGCCTAGGTCACTTGTTCTCTTGACTTAGGCCATCTGACTTGGTCCGTGTTTCTTCCTAGGGTTCACCTAGGTACTTTGCCTTGCTTGATGTGGTAACTTTTTAGTGTAGTTCTGACGTCCCAATTTTGGGACTTAGCCGATTTTTCGTATATTTCCATATGACCCATAGGGTCCCTTTCTTCATACAAGCTTGCCTAGGGCGATCGGTCAAAACTTGTCTTACTATTCGATTGGTCTTCGCACTTTCACCCTAGGCAATTCGCCTAGGTCTGTCTTCTTGAGGAGGCCAAAACCCGAAATAAGGAGGTCCAGCCGACCCTGAAACCTCCCCTGTCTGAACTACACTAACCCGATTTTTCAGGGTCCTCAGCGCCATACAACTTTGCCTAGGTCACTTGTACTCTTGACTTAGGCCATCTGACTTGGTCCGTGTTTCTTCTTAGGGTTCACCTAGGTACTTTGCCTTGCTTGATGTGGTAACTTTTTAGTGTAGTTCAGACATCCCAATTTTGGGACTTAGCCGATTTTTCATGTATTTCCATATGACCCATAGGGTCCCTTTCTTCATACAAGCTTGCCTAGGGCGATCGGTCAAAACTTGTCTTACTATTCGATTGGTCTTCGCACTTTCACCCTAGGCAGTTTGCCTAGGTGTAGCTTCTTGAGGAGGTCAAAACCCAAAATAAGGAGGTTCAGCCGACCCAAAAACCTCCCCTGTCTAAACTACACTAACCAGATTTTTCAGGGTCCTCACCGTCATACAACTTTGCCTAGGTCACTTGCACTCTTGACTTAGGCCATCTGACTTGGTCCGTGTTTCTTCCTAGGGTTCACCTAGGTACTTTGCCTTGCTTGATGTGGTAACTTTTTAGTGTAGTTCTGACATCCCAATTTTGGGACTTAGCCGATTTTTCATGTATTTCCATATGACCCTTAGGGTCCCTTTCTTCATACAAGCTTGCCTAGGGCGATCGGTCAAAACTTGTCTTACTATTCGATTGGTCTTCGCACTTTCACCCTAGGCAGTTTGCCTAGGTGTAGCTTCTTGATGAGGCCAAAACCCAAAATAAGGGGGTTCGGCCGACCCAAAAACCTACCCTGTCTAAACTACACTAACCAGATTTTTCAGGGTCCTCAGCGCCATACAACTTTGCCTAGGTCACTTGTTCTCTTGACTTAGGCCATCTGACTTGGTCCGTGTTTCTTCCTAGGGTTCACCTAGGTACTTTGCCTTGCTTGGTGTGGTAACTTTTTAGTGTAGTTCTGACATCCTCATTTTGGGACTTAGCCGATTTTTCGTAAAATGCCATATGACCCATATGGGTCCTTTCCTTCATATAAGTTTGCCTTGCTTGGTGTGGTAACATTTGAGTGTAGTTCTGACATCATCATTTTGGGACTTAGCCGATTTTTCGTCAAATACCATATGACCCATATGGGTCCTTTCCTTCATATAAGTTTGCCTTGCTTGGTGTGGTAACATTTGAGTGTAGTTCTGACATCCCCATTTTGGGACTTAGCCGATTTTTCGTAAAATACCATATGACCCATCAGGGTCCTTTGCTTCATATAAGTTTGCCTTGCTTGGTGTGGTAACATTTGAGTGTAGTTCTGACATCCCCATTTTGGGACTTAGCCGATTTTTCGTAAAATACCATATGACCCATCAGGGTCCTTGCCTTCATATAAGTTTGCCTTGCTTGGTGTGGTAACATTTGAGTGTAGTTCTGACATCATCATTTTGGGACTTAGCCGATTTTTCGTCAAATACCATATGACCCATATGGGTCCTTTCCTTCATATAAGTTTGCCTTGCTTGGTGTGGTAACATTTGAGTGTAGTTCTGACATCCCCATTTTGGGACTTAGCCGATTTTTCGTAAAATACCATATGACCCATCAGGGTCCTTGCCTTCATATAAGTTTTCCTTGCTTGGTGTGGTAACATTTGAGTGTAGTTCTGACATCCCCATTTTGGGACTTAGCCGATTTTTCGATCCATACCATATGACCCGTCAGGGTCCTTTGCTTCATATAAGTTTGCCTTGCTTGGTGTGGTAACATTTGAGTGTAGTTCTGACATCCCCATTTTGGGACTAAGCCGATTTTTCGTAAAATACCATATGACCCATCAGGGTCCTTTGCTTCATATAAGTTTGCCTTGCTTGGTATGGTAACATTTGAGTGTAGTTCTGACATCATCATTTTGGGACTTAACCGATTTTTCGTAAAATACCATATGACCCATCAGGGTCCTTTGCTTCATATAAGTTTGCCTTGCTTGGTGTGGTAACTTTTTAGTGTAGTTCTGACATCCCCATTTTGGGACTTAGCCGATTTTTCGTAAAATGCCATATGACCCATATGGGTCCTTTGCTTCATATAAGTTTGCCTTGCTTGGTATGGTAACATTTGAGTGTAGTTCTGACATCATCATTTTGGGACTTAGCCGATTTTTCGTAAAATACCATATGACCCATATGGGTCCTTTGCTTCATATAAGTTTGCCTTGCTTGGTGTGGTAACATTTGAGTGTAGTTCTGACATCCCCATTTTGGGACTTAGCCGATTTTTCAATCAATACCATATGACCCATCAGGGTCCTTTGCTTCATATAAGTTTGCCTTGCTTGGTGTGGTAACATTTGAGTGTAGTTCTGACATCCCCATTTTGGGACTTAGCCGATTTTTCGTAAAATACCATATGACCCATCAGGGTCCTTGCCTTCATATAAGTTTGCCTTGCTTGGTGTGGTAACATTTGAGTGTAGTTCTGACATCCCCATTTTGGGACTTAGCCGATTTTTCAATCAATACCATATGACCCATCAGGGTCCTTGCCTTCATATAAGTTTGCCTTGCTTGGTGTGGTAACATCTGAGTGTAGTTCTGACATCCCCATTTTGGGACTTAGCCGATTTTTCGATCAATACCATATGACCCATCAGGGTCCTTTGCTTCATATAAGTTTGCCTTGCTTGGTGTGGTAACATTTGAGTGTAGTTCTGACATCATCATTTTGGGACTTAGCCGATTTTTCGTAAAATACCATATGACCCATCAGGGTCCTTGCCTTCATATAAGTTTGCCTTGCTTGGTGTGGTAACACATGAGTGTAGTTCTGACATCCCCATTTTGGGACTTAGCCGATTTTTCGTAAAATACCATATGACCCATCAGGGTCCTTTCCTTCATATAAGTTTGCCTTGCTTGATGTGGTAACATTTGAGTGTAGTTCAGACATCCCCATTTTGGGACTTAGCCGATTTTTCGATCCATACCATATGACCCATCAGGGTCCTTTGCTTCATATAAGTTTGCCTTGCTTGGTGTGGTAACATTTGAGTGTAGTTCTGACATCATCATTTTGGGACTTAGCCGATTTTTCGTAAAATACCATATGACCCATCAGGGTCCTTGCCTTCATATAAGTTTGCCTTGCTTGGTGTGGTAACATTTTAGTGTAGTTCTGACATCACCATTTTGGGACTTAGCCGATTTTTCGTAAAATACCATATGACCCATCAGGGTCCTTTGCTTCATATAAGTTTGCCTTGCTTGGTGTGGTAACACATGAGTGTAGTTCTGACATCCCCATTTTGGGACTTAGCCGATTTTTCGACCAATACCATATGACCCATCAGGGTCCTTTGCTTCATATAAGTTTGCCTTGCTTGGTGTGGTAACTTTTTAGTGTAGTTCTGACATCCCCATTTTGGGACTTAGCCGATTTTTCGATCCATCCTATATGACCCATCAGGGTCCTTTTTCTTCATATAAGTTTCCCAAGACTTAGTGCTTTTTACCTTTGGACACCAATATCACCCTTACGGGTTTCTTTGATCTTCTCACTTTGTATTGACCAAATGTAGGTCTTGCCATGCCAAACATATAATTGTTCTACACCAAGTCTGTATCTCGTACCGCCAGCTCGGTACATTCGATCAACCTGCCCTTAAGGCACCCGGGACTTAGCCATTTTTTCACATTTTTCATGATTTTGAGGCAACTTTTCTCGACTTTGTCACCTTATATCACCAAGATCCTTTCCCTTTAGCGCTTCACTCTGTTCGTATGATATTTAGCGCTGACTATCACCTTTCTATCGCTGACCTCAACTTCTTATTCGGTGCCATAGAGCCAGAGATATTTGGTGTATGCTGTTATAAGGGAAGTTTGTCACTTTTTCAAAGGCCCACTTTGGGACGCCCATATCTCACCTTCACGTATCTTCGATCTTCTTGTCGTCTATGGACGAAACTTAGGTCTTGTATTGGCCAACTTATAAATGTTCTACGGCCAAGCCGTATCTCTTACCGCCAGCCCGGTATTCATGGACTTAGTCGGATTTTCGCCTCTCGTGGTAACAATTTCTGACTTTGACTCACAATAACACCCGAACGGTCACATGCTAGCGCTTTGCTTGGTAGGAATTATAGTTAGCGCTACCTTTTTTCTTTCCATCGATACCTTGTTCGTTCCATTCCATGCCATACAGCCGAAGTTATGATGTTTCCCGTTTTCCATATCATGTGGAGCTTATGCTCTGGGAAAACCATCTAACACCTGTACCACCCTTTTGGGTACCACCGATCTCGTCACTATGTTCGGGCCAAATATAGGTTATAACATGCCCAACATATAATTGTTCTACACCAAGTCTCTATCTCTTACCGCCTGCTCGGTATTTTACTCGTAAGTCCAAATTTCACAACTTGTACGTTTTGGCCCAATGTACTCGAGTTTCAATTTTGGTAACATTTTTCGACTTTGACACTTAATAACTTCCAAATCATGCTAGTTAGCGCTTTGCTTTCTTCTAGTCGTATCTAGCGCTGGGTGTTACCTTTCCAAAACATATCCTAGCTTAACAATCCATGCCATACAGCCGGAGCTATACGGTGCACAAGTCAAATCCATTTTAGCCATGTTTCATTTTTGCCAATTTTTGACCACTCGTATCACCCTTCCAGAGTGGTCCGATCTTCTCGCTCTCTATGGACGACTTTTAGGTCTCGTAGAGGCAAACTTATAAGTATTCTACGTCAACCCGCTATCTCTTACCGCCTGCTCGGTATTCTTGGTCTTGTGTGATTTTTGGAAATTTTGGTATTATTTTTCCACTTTGTCGCTTAATAACTCAGTTTTGCTCAACACTTAGCGCTTCGGTTGTTTGGGATTATAGTTAGCGCTCGGTTCGACCTTTCCAACACTGATCTTAGCTTGTCGATCCGTTCCATACAGCCTGAGTTATTCGCGATACCGTGTTTCAACCCATTTCTCAAGTCTCGTTTTGGTCCAACTTTGAACCAGCCATATCACCCTGATGGGTACCTCCGATCTTCTCGCTTTATATTGGCCAAAGTTAGGTCTTGTGGTAACGTACTTATGATTGTTCTACGCCGTGTTCGTAGCTCTTATCGTTCGCCCGCTATTTTCGATCATAAGGTGAATTTTCGCCTCTAAACCACCATTTTTCACCTTTGCCCTCTAATATGACCGACTTGCTCAACACCTAGCGCTTCGCTTGGTAGGACACATAGCTAGCGCTCGTCAAGACCTTTCCAACGCATATCCAAGCTTTCCGATCCGAGCCATACAGCCTGAGCTATAGGCGATACCGTTTTTCCCATTTTCTTGGTCACATGCACTTTAGGGTACCCCTTTTTGCCTTTGACCCTTAATACCTCCTCCGGGTCACTAGTAGGCGCTTATCTTGGTAGGAAACATAGCTAGAGCAGGCCTTCACCTTTCCAAAACTGCCTCAAGTGTTCCGATCCGACATCTAGAACCAAAGTTATGGTCATTCCCATCATGCTCTACTTTCATGGTCAACCTCCACCAAGCACACCTAGGTTGGACCAACTTTCACCAACTCATCTCGAACCCCAAATTTGCTTCGACCTACTAGGTTTCCCTAGTAAAGTGGTCAAAACATCCATTACAACACGACTGGTCTTTCTGGTGGTCGACCTAGGCGACTTTGTTCGACGACCACCACCCCATGGAACTAAAAGACGTCCCTTGATACGGACCACCGATACATTTTCCGGCCTGTCTAAACTACACTCATCGAAATTTTTTTGGGTCCCCACCGTCATACAAGTTTGCCTAGGTCAAGTTTTTCTTCCGGATCGGCCGCGGACCTCACTTTTCATTATCTAGGGAGGCCATAGGGCCCCAAAAGGGGTTTTTTAAAATTTTCGACACTTTCGACTTCGGTCGGATTTTTTCCGATTTTGGTCCGACCTAGGGACTTGGTGGTCCAAGGAGCCTCGGGACCAAACTTTTTTCTCAGGGGTCCCTACCTCCATACAACTTTGCCTAGGTCAATTTTTTGGTCCAAATCGACCGCGGATTTCACTTTTCAATATCTGGGGCTCGTGTAGAGTCCGAATATGAGGTTTTCTCATTTTTCGACATTTTCGACTTTTTTGGGATTTTTTCGGGTTTTTCGACCTAGGGGTCCGCCGAACAAATTTTGGGTCAAAAATTTTTATTGAACTAGTCGAAAGTACGCAAAAAGATAAGACTTTTTGCCGAAGACACCATGCCCCGGAACCGACTCCTTCCCCTTCAAAATTGGGGACAAACGTGATTTTTGAAACTTTTCCTTAGGGAGCCAAAGACTTAGAAAATTTTCAAATTCTCGATTTTTCGATTGCGAGCTAGCGCTTTGCGGTCTTCGGCAATGTTGTAGATCTCGACGAGATAAGACTTTTTGGTCAAGGGACATTTTGCCCTCCGACCCCTCCTTCCCCCCGCAAATCGCCCCCCAAAGTGCAATTTTTGCATTTTCACCTCTTTGCACGCACTGTTCGGCCCAAATGGCCACTTTCTATGGGTCTGAGCGCTTTGCAGTCTTCGGCAAACTTTTAGAGCGTACCAAGCCCTAATTATAATTGTTCTACACCACCTTCGTACCTCTTCATCCCTGGCCGCTATTCGCGTACCAAGGTAATTTTTGTTCATTTTGTCAACATTTTTCATCTTTGACTGCTTATATCGGCCTTGCCATGAACCGATAGCGCTTCGCTGTGTTCTAACGTAAGTTAGTACTACTCTTTACCTTTCCAAATCATATCTTAGGTTGCCATTTGCTTGCGTACAGCCGGAGCTATGAGCGATACCGTAAAAAGTACCGAAACTTGGAAAAATCCTTTGATCGCCCATATCCCCCCTTTGGGGGCCAGATATCGAAAAAAGTTCTGATTCAAAAAGTTGCGCATTAACGTGTTCTAGTTATGCCTAGAACATTTCACTTCGCTAGCTGGCCTGCAACTTAGCCGTAATTGGGATTTTAGGGTGTTCTTGGAGGGCCCATTTCCTGCGACTTGGTATCTTTTGGGCCCAATGTTTCTCTGATATCTCCACGAGTTTTCCAGATAGCCTTTTCAAACTTTCAGGGTGCCTAGAACACCTCAAGACCTTTCCAACGCTATGCCGTTTGCCTCGCTCGGACATCTACAGCCAAAGTTATTCGAGGTACACGGTACCTTACCCTGTTTTCTCAGTACTTGGTCGAAAATTTCGATCAGCCATATGACCGACTTGGACAACCCTGAGCGGGTTGGCCCCATATAACTAAACTTTCGTCTCGTGGAGGCAAACTTATAAGTATTCCAAGTCAACTCGCTATCTCGTACCGCCTTGACGGTATACTTGGTCCAAAGGCCATTTCCAGCGACTTGGTCGCAATTTCGCTCTAAGTTTCGCTAATACCTTCGTCCGTGGACATGGTGATTTTTTGTTCGTATTTTTCCTTGATAGTCCCACTCAAGACTATTCCATACCAGAGCCAAGCGTCCCGCTAAGTGCCATACAGCCTGAGCAGTAATTCATGAAAGGTACCTCTACCAGTTTTTGCCATACTTGGGTACAAACTTTGTATCGCCCATATCTCCACTTTGGAGGCCAGCCAGCACCTTTGCCCCATATACTTTTTTCTTGGTCATACCATGCACTAAATATAATTGTTCTACGCCAACTTGCTATCTCTTCTCTAACTTGCCGTTATTCTTGGTCCAAGTCCCATTTCATTCGTTTTCGGACCCATTTTGCTATATGTTTCACTAATAGCTTCGGCCATGGACAAGCTGATATTCTGTTTGTATTTTTGCTTGATAGTCCCACTCAAGACCATTCCAAAACACACCGCAACTTGTCGCTCGGTGGCAAACTGACCGAGTTATAATTCATGAAAGATACCTCAACTTGGTACACCATGTGGTCGGCCCAAACCATATACCGACCAAACGACCGACTTGGAGCACCCTGACCGGGTTGCCCCCATATAATGAAAGTTGCGTCTCTACACGCCCAACTTATGAATATTCTACGCCAAGTCGCTATCTCTTACCGGTAAGCCGGTATTCACCTTCCAAGGGTGATTTTGGTCAAGTGCCATTTCCTGCGACTTGGTCCCCGAATTGGACCATCATCACCTAATATCTCCGTGGTCTTTCAACTCAGCCTCATAAAACTTTCAGGGTAGATAGGTCTCCCCAAGACCTTTCCAACGGTGAGCCGTTTGCCTCGCTCGGCCATCTACAGCCGAAGTTATTAATGGTACTTGGTACCTTACCCTGTTTTTTCCATACTTGTTCGTACTTGGGTACAAACTTTGGATCGCCCATATCTCCACTTTGGAGGCCAGCTAGCACCTTGGCCCCATATACTTTTTTGTTGGTCATGCCATGCACCAAATATAATTGTTCTACGCCAACTTGCTATCTCTTCTCCAACTTGCCGTTATTCTTGGTCCAATTCCCATTTCATTCGTTTTTGGACCCATTTTGCTATATGTTTCACTAATAGCTTCGGCCATGGACAAGCTGATTTTCGATTGGTATTTTTCCTTGATAGTCCCACTCAAGACCATTCCAAAACACACCGCAGCTTGTCGCTCGGTGGCAAACTGACCAAGTTATAATTCATGAAAGGTACCTCAACTTGGCACACCACGTGGTCGGCCCAAACCATAAACCAACCAAACGACCGACTTGGAGCACCCTGACCGGGTTGGCCCCATATAATAAAAGTTGCGTCTCTACACGCCCAACTTATGAATATTCTACGCCAAGTCGCTATCTCTTACCGGTAAGCCGGTATTCACCTTCCAAGGGTGATTTTGGTCAAGCGCCATTTCCTGCGACTTGGTCCCCGAATTGGACCATCATCACCTAATATCTCCGTGGTCTTTCAACTCAGCCTCATGAAACTTTCAGGGTAGATAGGTCTCCCCAAGACCTTTCCAACGGTGAGCCGTTTGCCTCGCTCGGCCATCTACAGCCGAAGTTATTAATGGTACTTGGTACCTTACCCTGTTTTTTCCATACTTGTTCGTACTTGGGTACAAACTTTGGATCGCCCATATCTCCACTTTGGAGGCCAGCCAGCACCTTGGCCCCATATACTTTTTTGTTGGTCATACTATGCCCAAAATATAAATGTTCTACGTCAACTTGCTATCTCTTCTCCAACTTGCCGTTATTCTTGGTCCAAGTCCCATTTCATTCGTTTTTGGACCCATTTTGCTATATGTTTCACTAATAGCTTCGGCCATGGACAAGCTGATTTTCTATTTGTATTTTTGCTTGATAGTCCCACTCAAGACCATTCCAAATCACATCGCAACTTGTCGCTCGGTGGCAAACTGACCGAGTTATAATTCATGAAAGGTACCTCTTCTTGGTACACCACATGGTCGGCCCAAACCATAAACCGACCAAACGACCGACTTGGAGCACCCTGACCGGGTTGCCCCCATATAATGAAAGTTGCGTCTTTACACGCCCAACTTATGAATATTCTACGCCAAGTCGCTATCTCTTACCGGTAAGCCGGTATTCACCTTCCAAGCGTGATTTTGGTCAAGTGCCATTTCCTGCGACTTGGTCCCCGAATTGGACCATCATCACCTAATATCTCCGTGGTCTTTCAACTCAGCCTCATGAAACTTTCAGGGTAGATAGGTCTCCCCAATACCTTTCCAACGATATGCGGTTTGCCTCGCTAGGCCATCTACAGCCGAAGTTATTCATGGTACTTGGTACCTTACCCTGTTTTTTCCATACTTGTTCATACTTGGGTACAAACTTTGAATCGCCCATATCACCACTTTGGAGGCCAGCCAGCGCCTTGGCCCCATACAAATTTTTGTTGGTCATACCACGCACTAGTTATAAATGTTCTACGCAAGCTTGCTATCTCTTCTCCAACTTGCGGTTATTTTTGACTCAAGTCCCATTTCCATAGTTTTTGGTACCAATTTGCTCTATGTTTCGCTAATAGCTTCGCCCA
This sequence comes from Anopheles coustani, assembly GCF_943734705.1. Taxonomy (NCBI): domain Eukaryota; kingdom Metazoa; phylum Arthropoda; class Insecta; order Diptera; family Culicidae; genus Anopheles; species Anopheles coustani. The sequence goes on along the minus strand of NW_026525123.1, from coordinate 197,476 downwards.
AGGACTTTGTGATTTTTTGTTCGCATTTTTCCTAAATAGTCCCACTCAAGACTATTCCAAATCACACCTTAGCTTGTCGCTCAGTGCCATACAGTCAGAGTTTTAATTCATGAAAGGTACATCACCTTGGTACACCACGTGGTCGGTCCAAACCATCAACCAACCATATGACCGACTTCGAGTCGAGCTAGCGGCTAGGCTCAATATAATGAAATGCGTGTCTTGATGCGGGCTACTGACGGTCTGAACAATGTAGCTCGCTAGCTCGTCTCTAAACTTGTGTTTTGGTCGAATATTGGGTGTTCATGTACCACTTCGGGTAACATGGACTTTGGTGCAACTTTACCACTTGTGCACTTAATAACTTCCCGGTCATTCAAGTCTTTGCCTTCATACTTTCAGGGTAGTTAGGTCTCGTCGAGACCTTTCCATACATATGCCAAACTCATCGATCGGACATCTATAGCCCGAGTTATTCGCGGTACACCGTACCTTACCCTGTTTTTTCCTCAATTGGGTACAAACCTTGGAACACCCATATCGCCCCTTTAGAGACTAGCTGGCACGTTGGCCTCATATAATGATAAGTGCACCTCAACTAGGGCTACTGACGGTCAGAACATTTCAACTTGCTAGCTCGGGCCCACACTTGTGTTTTTCTCGAATATATGGTTCAAGTGTGCCACTTTGGGCACTTTTGGACATTTTGTCCCCACACAACTTTCTTGCCTTGGTAGATAGGGTCTTGTGTTCTCGGGCAAAAAGATGCACGACTTTTTTTATGGTTTGACTGATTTTATGGTTTGAACGACTTTTTTTATGGTTTGAAAGCTCGGGACCACGTCGATTTTTCATAAATTCTAAGAAATTCATTTGTTAGGATGCTGGGAGATGAATGGGATGCTGCATGGAGATGAATCTTGATCTCCTACATCTCCCATCTCAATACAGCATCCCTACTTAAAGGCATCTCGGACTTAGTCGATTTTTCAAAAATTCTAAGAAAAACATATGTTTGGATGCTGCGAGATGTATGGGATGCTGCATGGAGATGAATCTTGATCTTCTTCATCTCCCGTCTTAATACAGCATCCCTACTTAAAGGCATCTCGGACTTAGTCGATTTTTCATAAATTCTAAGGAAAACATATGTTAGGATGCTGCGAGATGAATGGGATGCTGCATGGAGATGAATCTTGATCTTCTTCATCTCTCATCTCAATACAGCATCCCTACTTAAAGGCATCTCGGGCTTAGTCGATTTTTCATAAATTCTAAGAAAAACATATGTTAGGATGCTGCGAGATGAATGGGATGCTGCATGGAGATGAATCTTGATCTTCTTCATCTCCCATCTCAATACAGCATCCCTACTTAAAGGCATCTCGGACTTAGTCGATTTTTCATATATTCTAAGAAAAACATATGTTAGGATGCTGCGAGATGAATGGGATGCTGCATGGAGATGAATCTTGATCTTCTTCATCTCCTGTCTTAATACAGCATCCCTGCTTAAAGGCATCTCGGACTTAGTCGATTTTTCATAAATTCTTAGAAAAACATATGTTAGGATGCTGCGAGATGAATGGGATGCTGCATGGAGATGACTCTTTATCTTCTTCATCTTTCATCTTAAAACAGCATCCCTACTTAAGGGCATCTCGGACTTAGTCGATTTTTCATAAATTCTAAGAAAAACATATGTTAGGATGCTGCGAGATGAATGGGATGCAGCATGGAGATGAATCTTGATCTTCTTCATCTCCCATCTTAATACAGCATCCCTACTTAAAGGCATCTTGGACTTAGTCGATTTTTCATAAATTCTAAGAAAAACATATGTTAGGGTGCTGCGAGATGAATGGGATGCAAGGAATTGGACTTAGTCGATTTTTCATAAATTCATAGAAATTCATATGTTAGGATGCTGCGAGATGAATGGGATGCTGCATGGAGATGAATCTTGATCTCCTACATCTCCCATCTCAATACAGCATCCCTACTTAGAGGCATCTCTGACTTAGTCGATTTTTCATAAATTCTAAGAAAAACATATGTTAGGATGCTGCGAGATGAATGGGATGCTGCATGGAGATGAATCTTGATCTTCTTCATCTCCCATCTTAATACAGCATCCCTACTTAAAGGCATCTCGGACTTAGTCGATTTTTCGTAAATTCTAAGAAAAACATATGTTAGGATGCTGCGAGATAAATGGGATGCTGCATGGAGATGAATCTTGATCTCCTACATCTCCCATCTTAATACAGCATCCCTACTTAAAGGCATCTCGGACTTAGTCGATTTTTCATAAATTCTAAGAAAAACATATGTTAGGATGCTGCGAGATGAATGGGATGCTGCATGGAGATGAATCTTGATCTTCTTCATCTCCCATCTTAATAAAGCATCCCTACTTAAAGGCATCTCGGACTTAGTCGATTTTTCATAAATTCGAAGAAAAACATATGTTTGGATGCTACGAGATGAATAGGATGCTGCATGGAGATGAATCTTGATCTTCTTCATCTCCCATCTTAATACAGCATCCCTACTTAAAGGCATCTCGGACTTAGTCGATTTTTTATAAATTCTAATAAAAACATATGTTTGGATGCTGCGAGATGAATGGGATGCTGCATGGCGATGAATCTTGACCTTCTTCATCTCCCATCTTAATACAGCATCCCTACTTAAAGGCATCTCGGACATAGTCGATTTTTCATAAATTCTAAGAAAAACATATGTTAGGATGCTGCGAGATGAATGGGATGCTGCATGGAGATGAATCTTGATCTTCTTCATCTCCCATCTTAATACAGCATCCCTATTTAAAGGCATCTCGGACTTAGTCGATTTTTCATAAATTCAAAGAAAAACATATGTTAGGATGCTGCGAGATGAATGGGATGCTGCATGGAAATGAATCTTGATCTTCTTCATCTCCCATCTTAATACAGCATCCCTACTTAAAGGCATCTCGGACTTAGTAGATTTTTCATAAATTCTAAGAAATTCATATGTTAGGATGCTGCGAGATGAATGGAATGCTGCATGGAGATGAATCTTGATCTTCTTCATCTCCCATCTTAATACAGCATCCCTACTTAAAGGCATCTCGGACTTAGTCGATTTTTCATAAATTCTTAGAAAAACATATGTTAGGATGCTGCGAGATGAATGAGATGCTGCATGGAAATGAATCTTGATCTTCTTCATCTCCCATCTTAATACAGCATCCCTACTTAAAGGCATCTCGGACTTAGTAGATTTTTCATAAATTCTAAGAAATTCATATGTTAGGATGCTGCGAGATGAATGGAATGCTGCATGGAGATGAATCTTGATCTTCTTCATCTCCCATCTTAATACAGCATCCCTACTAAAAGGCATCTCGGACTTAGTCGATTTTTCATAAATTCTAAGAAAAACATATGTTAGGATGCTGCGAGATGAATGGGATGCTGCATGGAGATGAATCTTGATCTTCTTCATCTCCCATCTTAATACAGCATCCCTACTTAAAGGTATCTCGGACTTAGTCGATTTTTCATAAATTCTAAGAAAAACATATGTTAAGATGCTGCGAGATGCATAAGATGCTGGATGGAGATGAATCTTGATCTTCTTCATCTCCCATCTTAATACAGCATCATTACTTAAAGGCATCTCGGACCAAGTCGATTTTTCATAAATTCATAGAAAAACATATGTTAGGATGCTGGGAGATGAATGGGATGCTGCATGGAGATGAATCTTGATCTTATTCATCTCCCATCTCAATACAGCATCCCTACTTAAAGGCATCTCGGACTTAGTCGATTTTTCATAAATTCTAAGAAAAACATATGTTAGGATGCTGCGAGATGAATGGGATGCTGCATGGAGATGAATCTTGATCTTCTTCATCTTCCATCTTAATACAGCATCCCTACTTAAAGGCATCTCGGACTTAGTCGATTTTTCATAAATTCTAAGAAATTCATATGTTAGGATGCTGCGAGATGAATGGGATGCTGCATGGAGATGAATCTTGATCTCCTACATCTCCCATCTCAATACAGCATCCCTACTTAAAGGCATCTCGGACTTAGTCGATTTTTCATAAATTCATAGAAATTCATATGTTAGGATGCTGCGAGATGAATGGGATGCTGCATGGAGATGAATCTTGATCTCCTACATCTCTCATCTCAAAACAGCATCCCTACTTAAAGCCATCTCGGACTTAGTCGATTTTTCATAAATTCTAAGAAAAACATATGTTAGGATGCTGCGAGATGAATGGGATGCTGCATGGAGATGAATCTTGATCTTCTCCATCTCCCATCTTAATACAGCATCCCTACTTAAAGGCATCGCGGACTTAGTCGATTTTTCATAAATTCTAAGAAATTCATATGTTAGGATGCTGGGAGATGAATGGGATGCTGCATGGAGATGAATCTTGATCTTCTTCATCTCCCATCTTAATACAGCATCCCTACTTAAAGGCATCTCGGACTTAGTCGATTTTTCATAAATTCTAAGAAATTCATATGTTAGGATGCTGCGAGATGAATGGGATGCTGCATGGAGATGAATCTTGATCTCCTACATCTCCAATCTCAATACAGCATCCCTACTTAAAGGCATCTCTGACTTAGTCGATTTTTCATAAATTCTAAGAAAAACATATGTTAGGATGCTGTGAGATGAATGGGATGCTGCATGGAGATGTATCTTGATCTTCTCAATCTTCCTTCTTAATACAGCATCCCTACTTAAAGGCATCTCGGACTTAGTCGATTTTTCATAAATTCATAGAAATTCATATGTTAGGATGCTGCGAGATGAATTGGATGCTGCATGGAGATGAATCTTGATCTCCTACATCTCCCATCTCAATACAGCATCCCTACTTAAAGGCATCTCGGACTTAGTCGATTTTTCATAAATTCATAGAAATTCATATGTTAGGATGCTGGGAGATGAATGGGATGCTGCATGGAGATGAATCTTGATCTCCTACATCTCCCATCTTAATACAGCATCCCTACTTAAAGCCATCTCGGACTTAGTCAATTTTTCATAAATTCTAAGAAATTCATATGTTAGGATGCTGCGAGATGAATGGGATGCTGCATGGAGATGAATCTTGATCTTCTCCATCTCCCATCTTAATACAGCATCCCTACTTAAAGGCATCTCGGACTTAGTCAATTTTTCATAAATTCTAAGAAAAACATATGTTAGGATGCTGCGAGATGAATGGGATGCTGCATGGAGATGAATCTTGATCTTCTTCATCTCCCATCTTAATACAGCATCCCTACTTAAAGGCAACTCGGACTTAGTCGATTGTTCATAAATTCTAAGAAAAACTTATGTTAGGATGCTGCGAGATAAATGGGATGCTGCATGGAGATGAATCTTGATCTTCTTCATCTCCAATCTTAATACAGCATCCCTACTTAAAGGCATCTCGGACTTAGTCGATTTTTCATAAATTCGAAGAAAAACATATGTTAGGATGCTGCGAGATGAATGGGATGCTGCATGGAGATGAATCTTGATCTTCTTCATCTCTCATCTCAATACAGCATCCCTACTTAAAGGCATCTCGGACTTAGTCGATTTTTCATAAATTCTAAGAAAAACATATGTTAGGGTGCTGCGAGATGAATGGGATGCTGCATGGAGATGGATCTTGATCTTCTCCATCTCCCATCTTAATACAGCATCCCTACTTAGAGAGATCTCGGACTTAGTCGATTTTTCATAAATTCTAAGAAAAACATATGTTAGGGTGCTGCGAGATGTATGGGATGCCGCATGGAGATGAATCTTGATCTTCTCCATCTCTCATCTCAATACAGCATCCCTGCTTAAAGGCATCTCGGACTTATTCGATTTTTCATAAATTCTAAGAAATTCATATGTTAGGATGCTGCGAGATGAATGTGATGCTGCATGGAGATGAATCTTGATCTCCTACATCTCCCATCTTAATACAGCATCCCTACTTAAAGGAATCTCGGACTTAGTCGATTTTTCATAAATTCTAAGAAAAACATATGTTAGGGTGCTGCGAGATGAATGGGATGCTGCATGGAGATAAATCTTGATCTTCTTCATCTCCCATCATAATACAGCATCCCTACTTAAAGGCATCTCGGACTTAGTCGATTTTTCATAAATTCATAGAAAAACATATGTTAGGATGCTGGGAGATGAATGGGATGCTGCATGGAGATGAATCTTGATCTTCTTCATCTTCCATCTTAATACAGCATCCCTACTTGAAGGCATCTCGGACTTAGTCGATTTTTCATAAATACTAAGAAAAACATATGTTAGGATGCTGCGAGATGAATGGGATGCTGCATGGAGATGAATCTTGATCTTTTTCATCTCCCATCTTAATACAGCATCCCTACTTAAAGGCATCTCTGACTTAGTCGATTTTTCATAAATTCTGAGAAAAACATATGTTAGGATGCTGGTTGATGAATGGGATGCCTCATGGAGATGAATATTGATCTTTTACATCTCCCATCTCAATACAGCATCCCTACTTAAAGGCATCTCGGACTTAGTCGATTTTTCATAAATTCATAGAAATTCATATGTTAGGATGCTGGGAGATGAATGGGATGCTGCATGGAGATGAATCTTGATCTCCTACATCTCCCATCTTAATACAGCATCCCTACTTAAAGCCATCTCGGACTTAGTCGATTTTTCATAAATTCTAAGAAAACATATGTTAGGATGCTGCGAGATGAATATGATGCTGCATGGGGATGAATCTTGATCTCCTACATCTCCCATCTCAATACAGCATCCATACTTAAAGGCATCTCGGACTTAGTCGAATTTTCATAAATTCTAAGAACAACATATGTTAGGATGCTGCGAGATGAATGGGATGCCGCATGAAGATGAATTTTGATCTTCTCCATCTCCCATCTTAATACAGCATCCCTACTTAAGGGCATCTCGGACTTAGTCGATTTTTCATAAATTCTAAGAAATTCTTATGTTAGGATGCTGCGTGATGAATGGGATGCTGCATGGAGATGAATCTTGATCTTCTTCATCTCCCATCTTAATACAGCATCCTTACTTAAAGGCATCTCGGACTTAGTCGATTTTTCATAAATTCTAAGAAATTCATATGTTAGGATGCTGGGAGATAAATGGGATGCTGCATGGAGATGAATCTTGATCTCCTACATCTCCCATCTCAATACAGCATCCCTACTTAAAGGCATCTCGGACTTAGTCGATTTTTCATAAATTCTAAGAAATTCATATGTTAGGATGCTGCGAGATGAATGGGATGCTGCATGGAGATGAATCTTGATCTCCTACATCTCCCATCTCAATACAGCATCCCTACTTAAAGGAATCTCGGACTTAGTCGATTTTTCATAAATTCTAAGAAAAACATATGTTAGGGTGCTGCGAGATGAATGGGATGCTGCATGGAGATAAATCTTGATCTTCTTCATCTCCCATCTTAATACAGCATCCCTACTTAAAGGCATCTCGGACTTAGTCGATTTTTCATAACTTTTAAGAAAAACATATGTTAGGATGCTGGGAGATGAATGGGATGCTGCATGGAGATGAATCTTGATCTTCTTCATCTCCCATCTTAATACAGCATCCCTTCTTAAAGGCATCTCGGACTTAGTCGATTTTTCATAAATTCTAAGAAATTCATATGTTAGGATGCTGCAAGATGAATGGGATGCTGCATGGAGATGAATCTTGATCTTCTTCATCTCCCGTCTTAATACAGCATCCCTACTTAAAGGCATCTCGGACTTAGTCGATTTTTCATAAATTCTAATAAATTCATATGTTAGGATGCTGCGAGATGAATGGGATGCTGCATGGAGATGAATCTTGATCTTCTTCATCTCCCATCTTAATAAAGCATCCCTACTTAAAGGGATCTCGGACTTAGTCGATTTTTCATAAATTCTCAGAAAAACATATGTTAGGATGCTGCGAGATGAATGAGATGCTGCATGGAGATGAATCTTGATCTTCTTCATCTCCGATCTTAATACAGCATCCCTACTTAAAGGCATCTCGGACTTAGTCGATTTTTCATAAATTCTCAGAAATTCATATGTTAGGATGCTGCGAGATGAATGGGATGCTGCACAGAGATGAATCTTGATCTTCTTCATCTCCCATCTTAATACAGCATCCCTACTTAAAGGCATCTCGGACTTAGTCGATTTTTCATAAATTCTAAGAAAAACATATGTTGGGATGCTGGGAGATGAATGGGATGCTGCATGGAGATGAATCTTGATCTTCTTCATCTCCCATCTTAATACAGCATCCCTACTTAAAGGCATCTCGGACTTAGTCGATTTTTCATAAATTCTAAGAAATTCATATGTTAGGATGCTGGGAGTCGAATGGGATGCTGCATGGAGATGAATCTTGATCTTCTTCATCTCCCATCTTAATACAGCATCCCTACTTAAAGGCATCTCAGACTTAGTCGATTTTTCATAAGTTCTAATAAAAACATATGTTGGGATGCTGGGAGATGAATGGGATGCTGCATGGAGATGAATCTTGATCTTCTACATCTCCCATCTTAATACAGCATCCCTACTTAAAGGCATCTCGGACTTAGTCGATTTTTCATAAATTCTAAGAAATTCATATGTTAGGATGCTGCAAGATGAATGGGATGCTGCATGGAGATGAATCTTGATCTTCTTCATCTCCCGTCTTAATACAGCATCCCTACTTAAAGGCATCTCGGACTTAGTCGATTTTTCATAAATTCTAATAAATTCATATGTTAGGATGCTGCGAGATGAATGGGATGCTGCATGGAGATGAATCTTGATCTTCTTCATCTCCCATCTTAATAAAGCATCCCTACTTAAAGGCATCTCGGACTTAGTCGATTTTTCATAAATTCTCAGAAAAACATATGTTAGGATGCTGCGAGATGAATGAGATGCTGCATGGAGATGAATCTTGATCTCCTACATCTCCCATCTTAATACAGCATCCCTACTTAAAGGCATCTCGGACTTAGTCGATTTTTCATAAATTCTAAGAAAAACATATGTTAGGATGCTGCAAGATGAATGGGATGCTGCATGGAGATTAATCTTGATCTTCTGCATCTCCCATCTTAATACAGCATCCCTACTTAAAGGCATCTCGGACTTAGTCGATTTTTCATAAATTCTAAGAAAAACATATGTTGGGATGCTGCGAGATGAATGGGATGCTGCATGGAGATGAATCTTGATCTTCTTCATCTCCCATCTTAATACAGCATCCCTACTTAAAGGCATCTCAGACTTAGTCGATTTTTCATAAGTTCTAAGAAAAACATATGTTGGGATGCTGGGAGATGAATGGGATGCTGCATGGAGATGAATCTTGATCTTCTACATCTCCCATCTTAATACTTGCATGGTAACTTGTGCCTAAGTCTCAACCCGCAGGTTCGGACTTCATAGTGTTTCGTCAATGTTCATATGGCAACTTGTGCCTAAGTCTCAACCCGCAGGTTCGGACTTCTATAGTGTTTCGTCAATTATCATATGGCAACTTGTGCCGAAGTCTCAACCCGCAGGTTCGGACTTCTGGAAGGATCACTTGGCCACTAATGATCCTTCCGCAGGTTCACCTACGGAAACCTTGTTACGACTTTTACTTCCTCTAAATCATCAAGTTCGGTCAACTTCGATAAAGCAGACGCGGTTCACGAGGATCCAGCGAACGATCATCTCCAAAGACCTCACTAAATAATCCATCGGTAGTAGCGACGGGCGGTGTGTACAAAGGGCAGGGACGTATTCAACGCTGGCTGATGACCAGCACTTACTAGAAGTTCCGAGTTCATATGGACCATTGCAATCCATAATCCCTACTAAGTGAGTATTTGAGTGATTTCCCGTTCCTCTCGGAATAGGAGACACGCTGCTACCCACATTGTAGCACGCGTGTAGCCCAGAACATCTAAGGGCATCACGGACCTGTTATCGCTCGATCTCATTTTGCTAAACACAAATTGTCCTGCTAAGCAGCGTACCGTAAGTGCACTTGCGCACACGAACAGCGAAGGTGTCAGGTCATACTCCACCGAAAGGTCCTAACCCGTTCCAATCGGCATCGACGCATTAACGCTGACTGCGTTCTAGTTAGCATATGTGAGTCACGTTCGTTATCGGAATTAACCAGACAAATCAATCCACGAACTAAGAACGGCCATGCACCACTACCCTTAAATTTGAGAAAGAGCTATTAATCTGTCTCACCTCCATAAGTTCGGACCTGGTAAGTTTTCCCGTGTTGAGTCAAATTGAACCGCAAGCTCCATTTCATTGTGGTGCCCTTCCGTCAATTCCTTTAAGTTTCAACTTTGCAACCATACTTCCCCCGGAACCTGACTTTGGTTTCCCGGAAGCTACTGAGAGCACCTGGTTGTAGCGTCTCCCAATTGCTAGTTGGCATCGTTTACGGTTAGAACTAGGGCGGTATCTAATCGCCTTCGATCCTCTAACTTTCGTTCTTGATTAAAGAAAGCATCCTTGACAAATGCCTTCGCTTTAGTTAGTCTTACGACGGTCTACGAATTTCACCTCTCGCGCCGTAATACTAGTGTCCCCAACTACTTCTGTTAATCATTACCTCCGGTCTGAGTACAAACCAATGAAAGATTAGACCAAGGTCGTATTCCATTATTCCATGCAAGATTATTCTAGGGCGTTTGGGCACCCTGCTTTAAGCACTCTAATTTGTTCAAGGTAAACGTGAGCGGTCGAGCTCTATGTTACACTTGCACCCGTTGAAGGGCACACCATGACACAGACTTGGTGCCCTACCACACCATTGAGTCGCAACCAGATTCCGACTTGGCCCACCGACCACGGGTTGACCGGGTCGGCGGAGCCGGACTGTGTTGGACAAGTATCAACTTCGAACGTTTTAACCGCAACAATTTTAATATACGCTAGTGGAGCTGGAATTACCGCGGCTGCTGGCACCAGACTTGCCCTCCACTTGATCCTCGTAGAAGGATTTATGCTCTACTCATTCCAATTATGAAACATCATTAAAGAGTTTCATATTGTTATTTCTCGTCACTACCTCCCCGTCCCGGGATTGGGTAATTTACGCGCCTGCTGCCTTCCTTGGATGTGGTAGCCATTTCTCAGGCTCCCTCTCCGGAATCGAACCCTGATTCCCCGTTACCCGTTGCAACCATGGTAGTCCTCTATACTACCATCCATAGTTGATAGGGCAGATATTTGCGAGATCTGTCGTCGGTGCGAGACCATACGATCAGCATCATTATCCAGACTTCAACTCAATGACACGGAGAACCCGCGATTGGTTTGACTAATAAGTGCACCAGTTCCCGCGAGGGTCCTGGCATGTTGCATGTATTAGCTCTAGATTTTCCACAGTTATCCAAGTAACTAGGTTGATGATCTCGTAAATTATAGCTGTTATACTGAGCCTTATGCGGTTTCACATTAAATCTGTTTGTACTTAGACATGCATGGCTTAACCTTTGAGACGAGCGTATATTACTGGTAGGATCAACCAGAATTCCGACTTTGCGTTCGAATGTTCATTGTCCCATTGCACCCGGAGGAGCAAACACCACGTTCTATATGTTGTCAAGTCCGGTAGCACACGGGAGGCGAGCCCCCGTGCGAACCTCATTACCCTCGTATCACACACACACCCGATGCACCGGACAGGCACTTGAGCGGCATTCGACTCCGCTAAGCGCACGTGCGCCCGATTGTGCATGCGCTGACGGGGCCTTCATACCCCTACCACAGCGACCTTATGCCAAACTTCCATGAATACTTAGGTGAGCTGACAAGGGCCTTCATTTCCCTACCATCAACTAAAGGACACGCTAGGCGCGTCCGATCATTGCAACTGCGGGGCTTTCATACCCCAATCACCACAGTACGCAATTCACCAGAGTTTAATCACAACCCCCCCGGACATGGCACACTATTAACTTGCAACAAAACTTGGTGTGTGCCGGGCACATCGGTTCCACAAAATCATTCCCGATGTACCCCAATTGGGGTTGTGAACGCATCCATGGTCCTCTGACACACCCAACCAAGCGTGGATACTACATACCTCAAACACCCAGTACACTAACAGACAAATCAACATATGGTTGCTTTCCCCCAGACATTTGCCAATCACTTGGCACCCGGACGGGAACTCGCTCCTGATTGCGCCATTGCCACCCATTTGCCAAGAGCGAGTTCTGTATGTAGATTTCATTTGGAAAGACAACCGTGTACTGGATATTCTATCCGACGATTACAGATGACGAGTACGAGACTCGACTACACTCACGGATAATACATTTTGGGTCGAGATTGCTTTCGGGGTTTTCGATTGGTCTTGCGCTTGTAAACGTATAACTTTGACTTGTGGTAACCTCGGTATGTTAGTCGATCACGTGGTTGTGAACTGGGTAGGGGTGAGCAATCTGTTCACTTGCACTCTGGGTAGGAATATGGTGAGCGCTATAGGTTAAAGATCATGGTATGGTTCCATCGTGATGACTTTCGCTAGATAGTAGTATGTTTGGATAGTTATAACGTTTTTGGCCATTTGTTCATAGTGTTCGGTTCATTCAGGAATTCGATTGGTCTTTGCTTCACACACGTGGTCGATCACTTGGATGTGAACTAGGGTGAGAATAAGGTGTTCACTAGTGCTCTTAGGTTTTGGATCAGTACTGAGCACTTGATTGGTTTCGCATAATATGTATCCATAGTGATGACTCTTTCCAGCTTAAGATTTCGTGACCGGTTTCGAATCCTTCCCACGTTCGCTTTTACTTGGTTAGGTTTTCGAGTGTAGATTTGAAAGCAATCTCATGTATGTATCCCATCTGATATAAGCCACTGACAGTTCATGTCACCTCGTTCAACTCTCGCTGGGTCACAGAAGTATGTTACTGCGCCCATTATCCCTACTCGGATAGGTTCGGTTCGTTCGTTTTATACTACGGTGAGTAAACTCAATTTGTGCATCGCATAGCCATGGAAAGCAAGCTTTCGCGGGCCTCTTCGACTGTTTTGATACGAGCTGTGCCCGTGATGCTTGTCATCCCAGGATACTAGACCCCTTTGGACGACCGCATGACCATCAGAAAGTAAATTCCACGTTCGATTTGGGGTGTGAACCCCGAACATAAAGTCTTTGTGTAGAACCTCGAGGGCTCTATAGTACCGATTCTCTCGGTACGCTTGGTCCGTGTTCCTTTATGTTCGTACTCTTGTGTGTATAATATTCATGTTCGATTTGGGATATTTGCTACTGTCACCGTTTGAGTACTATGGGGCTTGAACCCCTAACATAAAGTCTTTGTGTAGAACCACGAGGGTTCTATAGTACCGATTCTCTCGGTACGCTTGGTCCGTGTTCCTTTATGTTCGTACTCTTGTGTGTATAATATTCATGTTCGGTTTGGGATATTTGCTACTTTCACCTGGGTCCCGTTCTTCATACAAGTCTGCCTTGCTAATGTGGTAACTTTATAGTGTAGTTCTGACATCCCAATTTTGGGACTTAGCCGATTTTTCGTATATTTCCATATGACCCATAGGGTCCCTTTCTTCATACAAGCTTGCCTAGGGCGATCGGTCAAAACTTGTCTTACTATTCGATTGGTCTTCGCACTTTCACCCTAGGCAGTTCGCCTAGGTCTGTCTTCTTGAGGAGGCCAAAACCCGAAATAAGGAGGTTCGGCCGACCCTGAAACCTCCCCTGTCTGAACTACACTAACCCGATTTTTCAGGGTCCTCAGCGCCATACAACTTTGCCTAGGTCACTTGTACTCTTGACTTAGGCCATCCGACTTGGTCCGTGTTTCTTCCTAGGGTTCACCTAGGTACTTTGCCTTGCTTGATGTGGTAACTTTTTAGTGTAGTTCAGACATCCTAATTTTGGGACTTAGCCGATTTTTCATGTATTTCCATATGACCCATAGGGTCCCTTTCTTCATACAAGCTTGCCTAGGGCGATCGGTCAAAACTTGTCTTACTATTCGATTGGTCTTCGCACTTTCACCATAGGCAGTTCGCCTAGGTCTGTCTTCTTGAGGAGGCCAAAACCCGAAATAAGGAGGTCCAGCCGACCCTGAAACCTCCCCTGTCTTAACTACACTAACCCGATTTTTCATGGTCCTTAGCGCCATACAACTTTGCCTAGGTCACTTGTACTCTTGACTTAGGCCATCTGACTTGGTCCGTGTTTCTTCCTAGGGTTCACCTAGGTACTTTGCCTTGCTTGATGTGGTAACTTTTTAGTGTAGTTCAGACATCCCAATTTCGGGACTTAGCCGATTTTTCGTATATTTCCATATGACCCATAGGGTCCCTTTCTTCATACAAGCTTGCCTAGGGCGATCGGTCAAAACTTGTCTTACTATTCGATTGGTCTTCGCACTTTCACACTAGGCACTTTGCCTAGGTCTGTCTTCTTGAGGAGGCCAAAACCCGAAATAAGGAGGTTCAGCCGACCCAGAAACCTCCCCTGTCTGAACTACACTAACCCGATTTTTCAGGGTCCTCAGCGCCATACAACTTTGCCTAGGTCACTTGTACTCTTGACTTAGGCCATCTGACTTGGTCCGTGTTTCTTCCTAGGGTTCACCTAGGTACTTTGCCTTGCTTGATGTGGTAACTTTTTAGTGTAGTTCAGACATCCCAATTTTGGGACTTAGCCGATTTTTCATGTATTTCCATATGACCCATAGGGTCCCTTTCTTCATACAAGCTTGCCTAGGGCGATCGGTCAAAACTTGTCTTACTATTCGATTGGTCTTCGCACTTTCACCCTAGGCACTTTGCCTAGGTCTGTCTTCTTGAGGAGGCCAAAACCCGAAATAAGGAGGTTCAGCCGACCCAGAAACCTCCCCTGTCTGAACTACACTAACCCGATTTTTCAGGGTCCTCAGCGCCATACAACTTTGCCTAGGTCACTTGTACTCTTGACTTAGGCCATCTGACTTGGTCCGTGTTTCTTCCTAGGGTTCACCTAGGTACTTTGCCTTGCTTGATGTGGTAACTTTTTAGTGTAGTTCAGACATCCCAATTTTGGGACTTAGCCGATTTTTCATGTATTTCCATATGACCCATAGGGTCCCTTTCTTCATACAAGCTTGCCTAGGGCGATCGGTCAAAACTTGTCTTACTATTCGATTGGTCTTCGCACTTTCACCCTAGGCAGTTTGCCTAGGTGTAGCTTCTTGAGGAGGTCAAAACCCAAAATAAGGAGGTTCAGCCGACCCAAAAACCTCCCCTGTCTAAACTACACTAACCAGATTTTTCAGGGTCCTCACCGTCATACAACTTTGCCTAGGTCACTTGTTCTCTTGACTTAGGCCATCTGACTTGGTCCGTGTTTCTTCCTAGGGTTCACCTAGGTACTTTGCCTTGCTTCATGTGGTAACTTTTTAGTGTAGTTCAGACATCCCCATTTTGGGACTTAGCCGATTTTTCATGAATTTCCATATGACCCAAAGGGTCCCTTTCTTCATACAAGCTTGCCTAGGGCGATCGGTCAAAACTTGTCTTACTATTCGATTGGTCTTCACACTTGCACCCTAGGCACTTTGCCTAGGTGTAGCTTCTTGAGGAGGTCAAAACCCGAAATAAGGGGGTTCAACCGACCCAAAAACCTCCCCTGTCTAAACTACACTAACCAGATTTTTCAGGGTCCTCACCGTCATACAACTTTGCCTAGGTCACTTGTACTCTTGACTTAGGCCATCTGACTTGGTCCGTGTTTCTTGCTAGGGTTCACCTAGGTACTTTGCCTTGCTTGATGTGGTAACTTTTTAGTGTAGTTCAGACATCCCAATTTTGGGACTTAGCCGATTTTTCATGTATTTCCATATGACCCATAGGGTCCCTTTCTTCATACAAGCTTGCCTAGGGCGATCGGTCAAAACTTGTCTTACTATTCGATTGGTCTTCGCACTTTCACCCTAGGCAGTTTGCCTAGGTGTAGCTTCTTGAGGAGGTCAAAACCCAAAATAAGGAGGTTCAGCCGACCCAAAAACCTCCCCTGTCTAAACTACACTAACCAGATTTTTCAGGGTCCTCACCGTCATACAACTTTGCCTAGGTCACTTGCACTCTTGACTTAGGCCATCTGACTTGGTCCGTGTTTCTTGCTAGGGTTCACCTAGGTAGTTTGCCTTGCTTGATGTGGTAACTTTTTAGTGTAGTTCTGACATCCCAATTTTGGGACTTAGCCGATTTTTCATGTATTTCCATATGACCCTTAGGGTCCATTTCTTCATACATGCTTGCCTAGGGCGATCGGTCAAAACTTGTCTTACTATTCGATTGGTCTTCGCACTTTCACCCTAGGCAGTTTGCCTAGGTGTAGCTTCTTGATGAGGCCAAAACCCAAAATAAGGGGGTTCGGCCGACCCAAAAACCTACCCTGTCTAAACTACACTAACCAGATTTTTCAGGGTCCTCAGCGCCATACAACTTTGCCTAGGTCACTTGTTCTATTGACTTAGGCCATCTGACTTGGTCCGTGTTTCTTCCTAGGGTTCACCTAGGTACTTTGCCTTGCTTGGTGTGGTAACTTTTTAGTGTAGTTCTGACATCCTCATTTTGGGACTTAGCCGATTTTTCGTAAAATACCATATGACCCATATGGGTCCTTTCCTTCATATAAGTTTGCCTTGCTTGGTATGGTAACATTTGAGTGTAGTTCTGACATCATCATTTTGGGACTTAGCCGATTTTTCGTAAAATACCATATGACCCATCAGGGTCCTTTGCTTCATATAAGTTTGCCTTGCTTGGTGTGGTAACATTTGAGTGTAGTTCTGACATCATCATTTTGGGACTTAGCCGATTTTTCGTAAAATACCATATGACCCATCAGGGTCCTTTGCTTCATATAAGTTTGCCTTGCTTGGTGTGGTAACATTTGAGTGTAGTTCTGACATCCCCATTTTGGGACTTAGCCGATTTTTCAATCAATACCATATGACCCATCAGGGTCCTTTGCTTCATATAAGTTTGCCTTGCTTGGTGTGGTAACATTTGAGTGTAGTTCTGACATCCCCATTTTGGGACTTAGCCGATTTTTCGTAAAATACCATATGACCCATCAGGGTCCTTGCCTTCATATAAGTTTGCCTTGCTTGGTGTGGTAACATTTGAGTGTAGTTCTGACATCCTCATTTTGGGACTTAGCCGATTTTTCGATCCATACCATATGACCCATCAGGGTCCTTTCCTTCATATAAGTTTGCCTTGCTTGGTGTGGTAACATTTGAGTGTAGTTCTGACATCCCCATTTTGGGACTTAGCCGATTTTTCGTAAAATACCATATGACCCATCAGGGTCCTTTCCTTCATATAAGTTTGCCTTGCTTGGTGTGGTAACATTTGAGTGAAGTTCTGACATCCCCATTTTGGGACTTAGCCGATTTTTCGTAAAATACCATATGACCCATCAGGGTCCTTTCCTTCATATAAGTTTGCCTTGCTTGGTGTGGTAACATTTGAGTGTAGTTCTGACATCCCCATTTTGGGACTTAGCCGATTTTTCGTAAAATACCATATGACCCATCAGGGTCCTTTCCTTCATATAAGTTTGCCTTGCTTGGTGTGGTAACATTTGAGTGTAGTTCTGACATCCCCATTTTGGGACTTAGCCGATTTTTCGTAAAATACCATATGACCCATCAGGGTCCTTTGCTTCATATAAGTTTGCCTTGCTTGGTGTGGTAACATTTGAGTGTAGTTCTGACATCCCCATTTTGGGACTTAGCCGATTTTTCGATCCATACCATATGACCCATCAGGGTCCTTTGCTTCATATAAGTTTGCCTTGCTTGGTGTGGTAACATTTGAGTGTAGTTCTGACATCCCCATTTTGGGACTTAGCCGATTTTTCGTAAAATACCATATGACCCATCAGGGTCCTTTGCTTCATATAAGTTTGCCTTGCTTGGTGTGGTAACATTTGAGTGTAGTTCTGACATCCCCATTTTGGGACTTAGCCGATTTTTCGTAAAATACCATATGACCCATCAGGGTCCTTTCCTTCATATAAGTTTGCCTTGCTTGGTGTGGTAACATTTGAGTGTAGTTCTGACATCCCCATTTTGGGACTTAGCCGATTTTTCGTAAAATACCATATGACCCATCAGGGTCCTTTCCTTCATATAAGTTTGCCTTGCTTGGTGTGGTAACATTTGAGTGTAGTTCTGACATCCCCATTTTGGGACTTAGCCGATTTTTCGTAAAATACCATATGACCCATCAGGGTCCTTTGCTTCATATAAGTTTGCCTTGCTTGGTGTGGTAACATTTGAGTGTAGTTCTGACATCCCCATTTTGGGACTTAGCCGATTTTTCGATCCATACCATATGACCCATCAGGGTCCTTTGCTTCATATAAGTTTGCCTTGCTTGGTGTGGTAACATTTGAGTGTAGTTCTGACATCCCCATTTTGGGACTTAGCCGATTTTTCGATCAATACCATATGACCCATCAGGGTCCTTTGCTTCATATAAGTTTGCCTTGCTTGGTGTGGTAACATTTGAGTGTAGTTCTGACATCATCATTTTGGGACTTAGCCGATTTTTCGTCAAATACCATATGACCCATATGGGTCCTTTCCTTCATATAAGTTTGCCTTGCTTGGTGTGGTAACATTTGAGTGTAGTTCTGACATCCCCATTTTGGGACTTAGCCGATTTTTCGATCCATCCTATATGACCCATCAGGGTCCTTTTTCTTCATATAAGTTTCCCAAGACTTAGTGCTTTTTACCTTTGGACACCAATATCACCCTTACGGGTTTCTTTGATCTTCTCACTTTGTATTGACCAAATGTAGGTCTTGCCATGCCAAACATATAATTGTTCTGCACCAAGTCTCTATCTCGTACCGCCAGCTCGGTACATTCGATCAACCTGCCCTTAAGGCACCCGGGACTTAGCCATTTTTTCACATTTTTCATGATTTTGAGGCAACTTTTCTCGACTTTGTCACCTTATATCACCAAGATCCTTTCCCTTTAGCGCTTCACTCTGTTCGTATGATATTTAGCGCTGACTATCACCTTTCTATCGCTGACCTCAACTTCTTATTCGGTGCCATAGAGCCAGAGATATTTGGTGTATGCTGTTATAAGGGAAGTTTGTCACTTTTTCAAAGGCCCACTTTGGGACGCCCATATCTCACCTTCACGTATCTTCGATCTTCTTGTCGTCTATGGACGAAACTTAGGTCTTGTATTGGCCAACTTATAAATGTTCTACGGCCAAGCCGTATCTCTTACCGCCAGCCCGGTATTCATGGACTTAGTCGGATTTTCGCCTCTCGTGGTAACAATTTCTGACTTTGACTCACAATAACACCCGAACGGTCACATGCTAGCGCTTTGCTTGGTAGGAATTATAGTTAGCGCTACCTTTTCTCTTTCCATCGATACCTTGTTCGTTCCATTCCATGCCATACAGCCGAAGTTATGATGTTTCCCGTTTTCCATATCATGTGGAGCTTATGCTCTGGGAAAACCATCTAACACCTGTACCACCCTTTTGGGTACCACCGATCTCGTCACTATGTTCGGGCCAAATATAGGTTATAACATGCCCAACATATAATTGTTCTACACCAAGTCTCTATCTCTTACCGCCTGCTCGGTATTTTACTCGTAAGTCCAAATTTCACAACTTGTACTTTTTGGCCCAATGTACTCGAGTTTCAATTTTGGTAACATTTTTCGACTTTGACACTTAATAACTTCCAAATCATGCTAGTTAGCGCTTTGCTTTCTTCTAGTCGTATCTAGCGCTGGGTGTTACCTTTCCAAAACATATCCTAGCTTAACAATCCATGCCATACAGCCGGAGCTATACGGTGCACAAGTCAAATCCATTTTAGCCATGTTTCATTTTTGCCAATTTTTGACCACTCGTATCACCCTTCCAGAGTGGTCCGATCTTCTCGCTGTCTATGGACGACTTTTAGGTCTCGTAGAGGCAAACTTATAAGTATTCTACGTCAACCCGCTATCTCTTACCGCCTGCTCGGTATTCTTGGTCTTGTGTGATTTTTGGAAATTTTGGTATTATTTTTCCACTTTGTCGCTTAATAACTCAGTTTTGCTCAACACTTAGCGCTTCGGTTGTTTGGGATTATAGTTAGCGCTCGGTTCGACCTTTCCAACACTGATCTTAGCTTGTCGATCCGTTCCATACAGCCTGAGTTATTCGCGATACCGTGTTTCAACCCATTTCTCAAGTCTCGTTTTGGTCCAACTTTGAACCAGCCATATCACCCTGATGGGTACCTCCGATCTTCTCGCTCTATATTGGCCAAAGTTAGGTCTTGTGGTAACGTACTTATGATTGTTCTACGCCGTGTTCGTAGCTCTTATCGTTCGCCCGCTATTTTCGATCATAAGGTGAATTTTCGCCTCTAAACCACCATTTTTCACCTTTGCCCTCTAATATGACCGACTTGCTCAACACCTAGCGCTTCGCTTGGTAGGACACATAGCTAGCGCTCGTCAAGACCTTTCCAACGCATATCCAAGCTTTCCGATCCGAGCCATACAGCCTGAGCTATAGGCGATACCGTTTTTCCCATTTTCTTGGTCACATGCACTTTAGGGTACCCCTTTTTGCCTTTGACCCTTAATACCTCCTCCGGGTCACTAGTAGGCGCTCAGCTTGGTAGGAAACATAGCTAGAGCAGGCCTTCACCTTTCCAAAACTGCCGAAAGTGTATCGATCCGACATCTAGAACCAAAGTTATGGTCATTCCCATCATGCTCTACTTTCATGGTCAACCTCCACCAAGCACACCTAGGTTGGACCAACTTTCACCAACTCATCTCGAACCCCAAATTTGCTTCGACCTACTAGGTTTCCCTAGTAAAGTGGTCAAAACATCCATTACAACACGACTGGTCTTTCTGGTGGTCGACCTAGGCGACTTTGTTCGACGACCACCACCCCATGGAACTAAAAGACGTCCCTTGATACGGACCACCGATACATTTTCCGGCCTGTCTAAACTACACTCATCGAAATTTTTTTGGGTCCCCACCGTCATACAAGTTTGCCTAGGTCAAGTTTTTCTTCCGGATCGGCCGCGGACCTCACTTTTCATTATCTAGGGAGGCCATAGGGCCCCAAAAGGGGTTTTTTAAAATTTTCGACACTTTCGACTTCGGTCGGATTTTTTCCGATTTTGGTCCGACCTAGGGACTTGGTGGTCCAAGGAGCCTCGGGACCAAACTTTTTTCTCAGGGGTCCCTACCTCCATACAACTTTGCCTAGGTCAATTTTTTGGTCCAAATCGACCGCGGATTTCACTTTTCAATATCTGGGGCTCGTGTAGAGTCCGAATATGAGGTTTTCTCATTTTTCGACATTTTCGACTTTTTTGGGATTTTTTCGGGTTTTTCGACCTAGGGGTCCGCCGAACAAATTTTGGGTCAAAAATTTTTATTGAACTAGTCGAAAGTACGCAAAAAGATAAGACTTTTTGCCGAAGACACCATGCCCCGGAACCGACTCCTTCCCCTTCAAAATTGGGGACAAACGTGATTTTTGAAACTTTTCCTTAGGGAGCCAAAGACTTAGAAAATTTTCAAATTCTCGATTTTTCGATTGCGAGCTAGCGCTTTGCGGTCTTCGGCAATGTTGTAGATCTCGACGAGATAAGACTTTTTGGTCAAGGGACATTTTGCCCTCCGACCCCTCCTTCCCCCCGCAAATCGCCCCCCAAAGTGCAATTTTTGCATTTTCACCTCTTTGCACGCACTGTTCGGCCCAAATGGCCACTTTCTATGGGTCTGAGCGCTTTGCAGTCTTCGGCAAACTTTTAGAGCGTACCAAGCCCTAATTATAATTGTTCTACACCACCTTCGTACCTCTTCATCCCTGGCCGCTATTCGCGTACCAAGGTAATTTTTGTTCATTTTGTCAACATTTTTCATCTTTGACTGCTTATATCGGCCTTGCCATGAACCGATAGCGCTTCGCTGTGTTCTAACGTAAGTTAGTACTACTCTTTACCTTTCCAAATCATATCTTAGGTTGCCATTTGCTTGCGTACAGCCGGAGCTATGAGCGATACCGTAAAAAGTACCGAAACTTGGAAAAATCCTTTGATCGCCCATATCCCCCCTTTGGGGGCCAGATATCGAAAAAAGTTCTGATTCAAAAAGTTGCGCATTAACGTGTTCTAGTTATGCCTAGAACATTTCACTTCGCTAGCTGGCCTGCAACTTAGCCGTAATTGGGATTTTAGGGTGTTCTTGGAGGGCCCATTTCCTGCGACTTGGTATCTTTTGGGCCCAATGTTTCTCTGATATCTCCACGAGTTTTCCAGATAGCCTTTTCAAACTTTCAGGGTGCCTAGAACACCTCAAGACCTTTCCAACGCTATGCCGTTTGCCTCGCTCGGACATCTACAGCCAAAGTTATTCGAGGTACACGGTACCTTACCCTGTTTTCTCAGTACTTGGTCGAAAATTTCGATCAGCCATATGACCGACTTGGACAACCCTGAGCGGGTTGGCCCCATATAACTAAACTTTCGTCTCGTGGAGGCAAACTTATAAGTATTCCAAGTCAACTCGCTATCTCGTACCGCCTTGACGGTATACTTGGTCCAAAGGCCATTTCCAGCGACTTGGTCGCAATTTCGCTCTAAGTTTCGCTAATACCTTCGTCCGTGGACATGGTGATTTTTTGTTCGTATTTTTCCTTGATAGTCCCACTCAAGACTATTCCATACCAGAGCCAAGCGTCCCGCTAAGTGCCATACAGCCTGAGCAGTAATTCATGAAAGGTACCTCTACCAGTTTTTGCCATACTTGGGTACAAACTTTGTATCGCCCATATCTCCACTTTGGAGGCCAGCCAGCACCTTTGCCCCATATACTTTTTTCTTGGTCATACCATGCACTAAATATAATTGTTCTACGCCAACTTGCTATCTCTTCTCTAACTTGCCGTTATTCTTGGTCCAAGTCCCATTTCATTCGTTTTCGGACCCATTTTGCTATATGTTTCACTAATAGCTTCGGCCATGGACAAGCTGATATTCTGTTTGTATTTTTGCTTGATAGTCCCACTCAAGACCATTCCAAAACACACCGCAACTTGTCGCTCGGTGGCAAACTGACCGAGTTATAATTCATGAAAGATACCTCAACTTGGTACACCATGTGGTCGGCCCAAACCATATACCGACCAAACGACCGACTTGGAGCACCCTGACCGGGTTGCCCCCATATAATGAAAGTTGCGTCTCTACACGCCCAACTTATGAATATTCTACGCCAAGTCGCTATCTCTTACCGGTAAGCCGGTATTCACCTTCCAAGGGTGATTTTGGTCAAGTGCCATTTCCTGCGACTTGGTCCCCGAATTGGACCATCATCACCTAATATCTCCGTGGTCTTTCAACTCAGCCTCATAAAACTTTCAGGGTAGATAGGTCTCCCCAAGACCTTTCCAACGGTGAGCCGTTTGCCTCGCTCGGCCATCTACAGCCGAAGTTATTAATGGTACTTGGTACCTTACCCTGTTTTTTCCATACTTGTTCGTACTTGGGTACAAACTTTGGATCGCCCATATCTCCACTTTGGAGGCCAGCTAGCACCTTGGCCCCATATACTTTTTTGTTGGTCATGCCATGCACCAAATATAATTGTTCTACGCCAACTTGCTATCTCTTCTCCAACTTGCCGTTATTCTTGGTCCAATTCCCATTTCATTCGTTTTTGGACCCATTTTGCTATATGTTTCACTAATAGCTTCGGCCATGGACAAGCTGATTTTCGATTGGTATTTTTCCTTGATAGTCCCACTCAAGACCATTCCAAAACACACCGCAGCTTGTCGCTCGGTGGCAAACTGACCAAGTTATAATTCATGAAAGGTACCTCAACTTGGCACACCACGTGGTCGGCCCAAACCATAAACCAACCAAACGACCGACTTGGAGCACCCTGACCGGGTTGGCCCCATATAATAAAAGTTGCGTCTCTACACGCCCAACTTATGAATATTCTACGCCAAGTCGCTATCTCTTACCGGTAAGCCGGTATTCACCTTCCAAGGGTGATTTTGGTCAAGCGCCATTTCCTGCGACTTGGTCCCCGAATTGGACCATCATCACCTAATATCTCCGTGGTCTTTCAACTCAGCCTCATGAAACTTTCAGGGTAGATAGGTCTCCCCAAGACCTTTCCAACGGTGAGCCGTTTGCCTCGCTCGGCCATCTACAGCCGAAGTTATTAATGGTACTTGGTACCTTACCCTGTTTTTTCCATACTTGTTCGTACTTGGGTACAAACTTTGGATCGCCCATATCTCCACTTTGGAGGCCAGCCAGCACCTTGGCCCCATATACTTTTTTGTTGGTGATACCATGCAACAAATATAATTGTTCTACGCAAGCTTGCTATCTCTTCTCCAACTTGCGGTTATTTTTGACTCAAGTCCCATTTCCATAGTTTTTGGTACCAATTTGCTCTATGTTTCGCTAATAGCTTCGCCCAAGGACTTTGTGATTTTTTGTTCGCATTTTTCCTAAATAGTCCCACTCAAGACTATTCCAAATCACACCTTAGCTTGTCGCTCAGTGCCATACAGCCAGAGTTTTAATTCATGAAAGGTACATCACCTTGGTACACCACGTGGTCGGTCCAAACCATCAACCAACCATATGACCGACTTCGAGTCGAGCTAGCGGCTAGGCTCAATATAATGAAATGCGTGTCTTGATGCGAGCTACTGACGGTCTGAACAATGTAGCTCGCTAGCTCGTCTCTAAACTTGTGTTTTGGTCGAATATTGGGTGTTCATGTACCACTTCGGGTAACATGGACTTTGGTGCAACTTTACCACTTGTGCACTTAATAACTTCCCGGTCATTCAAGTCTTTGCCTTCATACTTTCAGGGTAGTTAGGTCTCGTCGAGACCTTTCCATACATATGCCAAACTCATCGATCGGACATCTATAGCCCGAGTTATTCGCGGTACACCGTATCTTACCCTGTTTTTTCCTCAATTGGGTACAAACCTTGGAACACCCATATCGCCCCTTTAGAGACTAGCTGGCACGTTGGCCTCATATAATGATAAGTGCACCTCAACTAGGGCTACTGACGGTCAGAACATTTCAACTTGCTAGCTCGGGCCCACACTTGTGTTTTTCTCGAATATATGGTTCAAGTGTGCCACTTTGGGCACTTTTGGACATTTTGTCCCCACACAACTTTCTTGCCTTGGTAGATAGGGTCTTGTGATCTTGGGCAAAAAGATGCACCAAGATATAGTCTAACTTTCGTTCTTGTACCGCAAAGCGCTATCTCAAACACCCGAGGAGATAGAAAGTGATTATGTTCGGTATATCGGTCTTCCATGGCCTACTATGGTAAACCCCTGCAGGTATGCAACCGAAGGTGCTTGGTACATGTATTTGGTGCAATATCGGTGCAAAGTAGGTGTTTCCTTGATCGGGCTATAACTTTCTTGGTTGATGTTGGATTGCTTTGCGGTCTTCGGGGGATAGTTAGGGAACATGTTGGCCAACATTTCCTTATTCCTCAGCCTGGCCGTACCTCTTACCGTCTAGGCGGTATACATGCTCTAAGTTGGAACTTGTGTTCCTTTGGGTAACTTCTCTGACTTTGACGCTTAATAACTTTCGTTCATATGCAGTCTAAGCTCTGCAACTCTCAGGAAAGCTAGTACTACTCATTTCCTTTCCATATCAGTCTTTGGCTTGTCGATCCGATGTCTACAGCCTTACTTATTCACGTTCCCTGTGAAGGTAGGTTTTTGCCCATTTTCCAGTTCATGTGGTAACATTCCCGGACTTTGCCGGCTTTCTCTTCATGTGGTAACTTGCTTGCTCATGTGGTAACTTGGAAGTGTATTTCTGACAGACCCAATCTGGGACTTAGCCGATTTTTCTCTTCATATCATATGGATCCATCACTAGGCCATCTTGCTTGCTTGTGTGGTAACTTGATAGTGTATGTCTGACAGACCCAATCTGGGACTTAGCCGATTTTTCTCTTCATATCATATGGATCCATCACTAGGCCATCTTGCTTGCTTGTGTGGTAACTTGGAAGTGTATTTCTGACAGACCCAATCTGGGACTTAGCCGATTTTTCTCTTCATATTATATGGATCCTGGACTTAGCCGATTTTTCTCTTCATATCATATGGATCCATCACTAGGCCATCTTGCTTGCTTGTGTGGTAACTTGGAAGTGTATTTCTGACAGACCCAATCTGGGACTTAGCCGATTTTTCTCTTCATATCATATGGATCCATCACTAGGCCATCTTGCTTGCTTGTGTGGTAACTTGGAAGTGTATTTCTGACAGACGAAATCTGGGACTTAGCCGATTTTTCTCTTCATATCATATGGATCCATCACTAGGCCATCTTGCTTGCTTGTGTGGTAACTTGGAAGTGTATTTCTGACAGACCCAATCTGGGACTTAGCCGATTTTTCTCTTCATATTATATGGATCCTGGACTTAGCCGATTTTTCTCTTCATATCATATGGATCCATCACTAGGCCATCTTGCTTGCTTGTGTGGTAACTTGGAAGTGTATTTCTGACAGACCCAATCTGGGACTTAGCCGATTTTTCTCTTCATATCATATGGATCCATCACTAGGCCATCTTGCTTGCTTGTGTGGTAACTTGGAAGTGTATTTCTGACAGACCCAATCTGGGACTTAGCCGATTTTTCTCTTCATATCATATGGATCCATCACTAGGCCATCTTGCTTGCTTGTGTGGTAACTTGGAAGTGTATTTCTGACAGACCCAATCTGGGACTTAGCCGATTTTTCTCTTCATATTATATGGATCCTGGACTTAGCCGATTTTTCTCTTCATATCATATGGATCCATCATTAGGCCATCTTGCTTGCTTGTGTGGTAACTTGATAGTGTATTTCCGACAGACCCAATCTCGGACTTAGCCGATTTTTCTCTTCATATTATATGGTTCCATCACTAGGCCATCTTGCTTGCTTGTGTGGTATCTTGAAAGTGTATGTCTGACAGACCCAATCTCGGACTTAGCCGACTTTTCTCTTCATATAATATGGATCCTGGACTTAGCCTGTTATTAGGTTATTATATATGGATCCTGGACTTAGCCGATTATTAGGTTATTATATATGGATCCTGGACTTAGCCGATTTTTCTCTTCATATAATATGGATCCGGGACTTAGCCGATTATTAGGTTATTATATATGGATCCTGGACTTAGCCGATATTTCTCTTCATATAATATGGATCCGGGACTTAGCCAATTTTTCTCTTCATATAATATGGATCCGGGACTTAGCCGATTTTTCTCTTCATATAATATGGATCCGGGACTTAGCCAATTTTTCTCTTCATGTGGTAACGTATGCCAATCGCTCACAAGTCATGGGATAAGGGTACTTGTGTTCTTCCATCTTCTAAGTCCCGCACGGGGACATCGTGATCGCCCCAAGTCCGGAATAGCGCCAAGTCAAGCCCCACGGTGGCCGTGCAGGACCTGTTAGCGGCGGCCCCACTGACAGCACTAATCCGGACTTAGAAATTATATCTTTCTAATCGAACACCACACACGCAACACCACCATACCACCATCTCCTTGCAAGTACCTAAGTACCCGCAACTCCATGGTGAAGGCAATGTCACTCCATCACCAACCTCTTTGCATTGCAAGCACTTGCGTACCTACAACACTCCGAAGAAGGCAACGGCGCGCGATGCTCGACTCCACACACCTCACCACACCACACCACCGATGGCCAGCCAGCCAGCCAGCCCAGCTAAGGGCTAACCCACCAACCAACCACCAATGGCCTAGGCCAGCCGGATCCCACCTTCAAGTCCAAGCACAGCCAAGTGCAAGTACCGCCAAGTGTTCACCAACCAACCATCACACCAGGTCAGCTGGCCAGTACCCACCTTCAAGTGCCATTACCCTCGGGTGCAAGCCCAATCAAGTGTTAACCAACCAACCCGGCCAAGGCAGCCAACAGGCCGGCACCCTACAGCACCGACCCGCCATCACCACCTCAACCGTTGACCATGCAAGTGGCCTCGGACAACAGGTGACACCCGAAGTACATCCGAAGAACGTATATCAAGTGTTTGCTCACCAAGTCCTCAACCAACCCCAAGTACCCGGAGGTACCCAGAGTGTTGGATCCGCCAACCCGTCCCGGCACTCCAAGTCCTTGCGAACCCAAAGTGTTTGCCCGGTAGGGCCATTGTATCACAACGCTTGCGACCATGCAAGTGGCCTCGAACAAGGTGACAGGGGTATCTTCACCAAGTTCTCAACCAACCCCAAGTACCCGGAGGTACCCAGAGTGTTGGGTCCGCCAACCACTACCAGCACTCCAAGTCCTCGCGAACATAAAGTGTTTGCCCGGTAGGGCCATTAGACCACAACGCTTGCTAACCATGCAAGTGGTCTCGGACATCAGGTGACACCCGAAGTACATCCGGAGAGTGTACAACAAGTGTTTGTTCACCAAGTCCTCAACCAACCCCAAGTACCCGGAGGTACCCAGAGTGTTGGATCCGCCAACCCGTCCCGGCACTCCAAGTCCTTGCGAACCCAAAGTGTTTGCCCGGTAGGGCCATTGAATCACAACGCTTGCTACCATGCAAGTGGCCTCGGACAACAGGTGACACCCGAAGTACATCCGGAGAGTGTACAACAAGTGTTTGTTCACCAAGTCCTCAACCAACCCCAAGTACCCGGAGGTACCCAGAGTGTTGGATCCGCCAACCCGTCCCGGCACTCCAAGTCCTTGCGAACCCAAAGTGTTTGCCCGGTAGGGCCATTGAATCACAACGCTTGCTAACCATGCAAGTGGTCTCGGACAACAGGTGACACCCGAAGTACATCCGGAGAGTGTACAACAAGTGTTTGTTCACCAAGTCCTCAACCAACCCCAAGTACCCGGAGGTACCCAGAGTGTTGGATCCGCCAACCCGTCCCGGCACTCCAAGTCCTTGCGAACCCAAAGTGTTTGCCCGGTAGGGCCATTGAATCACAACGCTTGCTACCATGCAAGTGGCCTCGGACAACAGGTGACACCCGAAGTACATCCGGAGAGTGTACAACAAGTGTTTGTTCACCAAGTCCTCAACCAACCCCAAGTACCCGGAGGTACCCAGAGTGTTGGGTCCGCCAACCACTACCAGCACTCTAAGTCCTCGCGAACCCAAAGTGTTTGCCCGGTAGGGCCATTAGACCACAACGCTTGCTAACCATGCAAGTGGTCTCGGACAACAGGCGATACCCGAAGTACATCCGAAGAGTGTATATCAAGTGTTTGTTCACCAAGTCCTCAACCAACCCCAAGTACCCGGAGGTACCCAGAGTGTTGGATCCGCAAACCCGTCCCGGCACTCCAAGTCCTTGCGAACCCAAAGTGTTTGCCCGGTAGGGCCATTGTATCACAACGCTTGCTACCATGCAAGTGGCCTCGGACAACAGGTGACACCCGAAGTACATCCGGAGAGTGTACAACAAGTGTTTGTTCACCAAGTCCTCAACCAACCCCAAGTACCCGGAGGTACCCAGAGTGTTGGATCCGCCAACCCGTCCCGGCACTCCAAGTCCTTGCGAACCCAAAGTGTTTGCCCGGTAGGGCCATTGAATCACAACGCTTGCTAACCATGCAAGTGGTCTCGGACAACAGGTGACACCCGAAGTACATCCGGAGAGTTTATATCAAGTGTTTGTTCACCAAGTCCTCAACCAACCCCAAGTACCCGGAGGTACCCAGAGTGTTGGATCCGCCAACCCGTCCCGGCACTCTAAGTCCTTGCGAACCCAAAGTGTTTGCCCGGTTGGGCCATTAGATCACAACGCTTGCTAACC
>NW_026525123.1:122500-162500 GCF_943734705.1 Anopheles coustani | reverse complement strand
GGGTCGTCGCGACCCTAGTTAACATCATGGTGCACGTCTCGTGACGGGTGTCACGGCGTAGTTAAATGTATGCGATACATTTCTCAAATATAAGCGCTCAGTCATCTGTACATCATGGTAGGTTCCCACGACGTGCAATATGCGTTCAACTTATCAATGTTCATGTGTCCTGCAGTTCACATTATGACGCGCAGTTAGCTGCGGTCTTCATCGATCCATGAGCCGAGTGATCCACTGCCGAGGGTGACTAACTTGCGTAAGCCGCCGCTGTGCGCGTATACCCGTTCCCCGTAGGGAGGAGCAAGCCGCCGCTTAGAGACGAAGCATAAAGTGTCCTCATTCCACATAGGGCAAGCTGGATGAATCCATTTTACCCAGGACGGCCGAAGCGGCGTGGACCAGGGGAGAACTGAACCTTATACTTCACACCACAGTAAGTCTACGTGTCCTCTTCCACATAGGGCAAGCTAGAACTAACTATCTTACCCAGGACTGCCGAAGCAGCGTGGACCAGGGGAGGAACACACTTTTCATGGAAACGTAAGGCATCCATGACTGCCATAACGTAAGCCGCCGCTGTGCGCGTATACCCGTTCCCCGTAGGGAGGAGCAAGCCGCCGCTTAGAGACGAAGCATAAAGTGTCCTCATTCCACATAGGGCAAGCTGGATGAATCCATTTTACCCAGGACGGCCGAAGCGGCGTGGACCAGGGGAGAACTGAACTTTATACTTCACACCACAGTAAGTCTACGTGTCCTCTTCCACATAGGGCAAGCTAGAACTAACTATCTTACCCAGGACTGCCGAAGCAGCGTGGACCAGGGGAGGAACACACTTTTCATAGAAACGTAAGGCATCCATGACTGCCATAGTGCGTAAGCCGCCGCTGTGCGCGTAAACCCGTTCCCCGTAGGGAGGAGTCAAGCCGCCGCTTAGAGACGAAGTATTAAGTGTCCTCTTCCACATAGGGCAAGCTAGAATGAACTATCTTACCCAGGACCGCCGAAGCAGCGTGGACCAGGGGAGAACTGAACTTTATACTTCACACCACAGTATTGAGTAATGTGCCCTCTTCCACATAGGGCAAGCTGGAATGTTCCATTTTACCCAGGACGGCCGAAGCGGCGTGGACCAGTGGAGGACTACACAATCATGAGGTTTGATATCGACTTGTGTGTTTCAATAGGATACCGATGGTATGGTTTGAACCGATTTGATTTAGCCATTCTGAAGTCATCACTTGGTTGAAGCGCTGAACTAGGGAGGCATCGTTTACATATATATTGGTTTTCGCATGCTCTACTAGGTTAATGTCATGAGGTTGGCTATCGAGCATGCCCAAGTGATGACTTGATTGTGTGCTTGCTTGAATTCTTCACATTTCATACCATCGGTTAGTTGTCGAATCATTCCTCGATCATAACCTTCGTTCTTGGTTCATGTATGCTCTCTTCCACATAGGGCAAGCTAGAATTAACTATCTTACCCAGGACCGCCGAAGCAGCGTGGACCAGGGGAGAACTATACTTTGTCTTGTATGCCCTCTTCCACATAGGGCAAGCTAGAACTAACTATCTTACCCAGGACCGCCGAAGCAGCGTGGACCAGTGGAGGACTATACTTTGTTCATAACACCACAGTATTGAGTAATGTGCCCTCTTCCACATAGGGCAAGCTAGAATGAACTATCTTACCCAGGACCGCCGGAGCAGTGTGGACCAGTGGAGGACTACACAATCATGAGGTTTGATATCGACTTGTGTGTTTCAATAGGGTACCGATGGTATGTTTTGAACCGATTTGATTTAGCCATTCTGAAGTCATCACTTGGTTGAAGCGCTGAACTAGGGAGGGGCATCGTTTACATATATATTGGTTTTTGCATGCTCTACTAGGTTAATGTCATAGGGTTGGCTATCGAGCATGCCCAAGTGATGACTTGATTTTGTGCTTGCTTGAATTCTTCACATTTCATACCATCGGTTAGTTGTCGAATCATTCCTCGATCATAACCTTCGTTCTTGGTTCATGTATGCTCTCTTCCACATAGGGCAAGCTAGAATTAACTATCTTACCCAGGACCGCCGAAGCAGCGTGGACCAGGGGAGAACTATACTTTGTCTTGTATGCCCTCTTCCACATAGGGCAAGCTAGAACTAACTATCTTACCCAGGACCGCCGAAGCAGCGTGGACCAGTGGAGGACTATACTTTGTTCATTACACCACAGTATTAAGTATGGTGTCCTCTTCCACATAGGGCAAGCTAGAACTAACTATCTTACCCAGGACCGCCGAAGCAGTGTGGACCAGGGGAGGACTATACTTTATACTTCACACACTAGCCATACTGAAGTCATCACTTGGTTGAAGCGCTGAACTACGGCGGGGTAATCGTTTACAGGTTATAATCATATAGCTGCATGCTCATTAGTAGATAATGGAATATTGTATGGCAATATGAGCATGCCCAAGTGATGACTTTGTTTCAAGCTCAACAGGTAGGGTATTGAGTCCTCTTCCACATAGGGCAAGCTAGAATGAACTATCTTACCCAGGACCGCCGGAGCAGCGTGGACCAGTGGAGGACTCTATACTTTATACTTCACACCACAGTATTGAGTACTTCTTGCATAAAGCCCCTAATGAGAACCACGAGGGCTCTCTCAATGTAGAACCACAAGGGCTCTAGTACCGATTCTCTCGGTACGGCTTGGTCCGTGTTCCTTTATGCTTGTACTCTTAGAAAGTCTCAACCCGGAGGTCTTGACTTTGATTGTCATAGTTGGACTACGACGGGGCATCCGACCATTGCTGATCGAACACCCCTGATTCACCATCTTTCGGGTAGGCGGTACGCGTACCTCCGGACGCGGAAGTCTCAACCTGGAGGTCTTGACTTTGATTGTCATAGTTGGACTACGACGGGGTATCCGACTCATCGAATACCCCAGAAGCACACCATCTTTCGGGTAGGCGGTACGCGTACCTCCGGACGCGGAAGTCTCAACCCGGAGGTCTTGACTTTGATTGTCATAGTTGGACTACGACGGGGTATCCGACTCATCGAATACCCCAGAAGCACACCATCTTTCGGGTAGGCGGTACGCGTACCTCCGGACGCGGAAAGTCTCAACCCGGAGGTCTTGACTTTGGTTGTCATAGTTGGACTATGACGGGGCATCCGACCATTGCTGATCGAACACCCCTGTTACACCATCTTTCGGATAGGCGGTGCGCGACACCACCGACGCGGAAAGTCTCAACCCGGAGGTCTTGACTTTGTATTGTTGGATAGTCCTCTTCCACTATAGGGCAAGCTGGAAATATTCCATTTTACCCAGGACTGCCGAGGCAGCGTGGACCAGGGGAGAACTTCACGGAATCTTCAGGCATCCATGATTGCCATAGTGCGTAAGCCGCCGCTGTGCGCGTCAACTCGTTCCCCGTGAGGAGGAGTCTAGCCGCCGCTAAAAGACGAAGCATTAAGTGTCCTCATTCCACTATAGGGCAAGCTAGAATTAACTATCTTACCCAGGACCGCCGAAGCAGCGTGGACCAGGCGAGGACTATACTTTATACTTCACACCACAGTATTGAGTACGACTTGCATAAAGCCCCTAATGAGAACCACGAGGGCTCTCTCAATGTAGAACCACGAGGGCTCTAGTACCGATTCTCTCGGTACGGCTTGGTCCGTGTTCCTTTATGCTTGTACTCGCGGAAAGTCTCAACCCGGAGGTCTTGACTTTGATTGTCATAGTTGGACTACGACGGGGCATCCGACCATTGCTGACCGAACACCCCTGATTCATCATCTTTCGGATAGGAGGTGCGCCCACCTCCGACGCGGAAGTCTCAACCCGGAGGTTCGGACTTAGAGTTTTTCCCATTTAAAAGTTTTTCTCTTAGCCATACTGAAGTCATCACTTGGTGAACGATTGAACTAGGGCGGGTTAATCGTTTATAGGTATCATGTGGTTTGCATGCTCTCTTAGGTTAAGGTCATGTGGTTGGCTATCGAGCATGCCCAAGTGATGACTTTGTTTCACGCTTGCTTGATTTCTTCATGATTCCCTGTTATATAGTGTAATCATTCGAGAACAGGGAATCTTTGGTTTTGCTCAACAGGTATTGGATGTCAACTTGGTATCTAGATCGCATTAAGTCTCAACGCTTAGGTTCGGACTTGTATAGTGACATCTTGTTACGGTCTTGAGTCTCAACCCGCAGGTTCGGACTACTTAGTGTTTGATCGAATATAATATGGCAACTTGTGCCTAAGTCTCAACCCGCAGGTTCGGACTTCTGTTTATTTGGCCAATGTATGTATAAGGCAACTTGTGCCTAAGTCTCAACCCGCAGGTTCGGACTTGTGTATTTGTTCGAAGTCATGTATAAGGCAACGTGTGCCTAAGTCTCAACCCGCAGGTTCGGACTTGTTAGTGTTTCGTCAACTTTCATATGGCAACTTGTGCCTAAGTCTCAACCCGCAGGTTCGGACTTGTGTATTTGTTCGAAGTCATGTATAAGGCAACTTGTGCCTAAGTCTCAACCCGCAGGTTCGGACTTGTGTATTTGTTCGAAGTCATGTATAAGGCAACGTGTGCCTAAGTCTCAACCCGCAGGTTCGGACTTGTTAGTGTTTCGTCAACTTTCATATGGCAACTTGTGCCTGAGTCTCAACCCGCAGGTTCGGACTTCTATAGTGTTTCGTCAATTATCATATGGCAACTTGTGCCGAAGTCTCAACCCGCAGGTTCGGACTTCTGGAAGGATCACTTGGCCACTAATGATCCTTCCGCAGGTTCACCTACGGAAACCTTGTTACGACTTTTACTTCCTCTAAATCATCAAGTTCGGTCAACTTCGATAAAGCAGACGCGGTTCACGAGGATCCAGCGAACGATCATCTCCAAAGACCTCACTAAATAATCCATCGGTAGTAGCGACGGGCGGTGTGTACAAAGGGCAGGGACGTATTCAACGCTGGCTGATGACCAGCACTTACTAGAAGTTCCGAGTTCATATGGACCATTGCAATCCATAATCCCTACTAAGTGAGTATTTGAGTGATTTCCCGTTCCTCTCGGAATAGGAGACACGCTGCTACCCACATTGTAGCACGCGTGTAGCCCAGAACATCTAAGGGCATCACGGACCTGTTATCGCTCGATCTCATTTTGCTAAACACAAATTGTCCTGCTAAGCAGCGTACCGTAAGTGCACTTGCGCACACGAACAGCGAAGGTGTCAGGTCATACTCCACCGAAAGGTCCTAACCCGTTCCAATCGGCATCGACGCATTAACGCTGACTGCGTTCTAGTTAGCATATGTGAGTCACGTTCGTTATCGGAATTAACCAGACAAATCAATCCACGAACTAAGAACGGCCATGCACCACTACCCTTAAATTTGAGAAAGAGCTATTAATCTGTCTCACCTCCATAAGTTCGGACCTGGTAAGTTTTCCCGTGTTGAGTCAAATTGAACCGCAAGCTCCATTTCATTGTGGTGCCCTTCCGTCAATTCCTTTAAGTTTCAACTTTGCAACCATACTTCCCCCGGAACCTGACTTTGGTTTCCCGGAAGCTACTGAGAGCACCTGGTTGTAGCGTCTCCCAATTGCTAGTTGGCATCGTTTACGGTTAGAACTAGGGCGGTATCTAATCGCCTTCGATCCTCTAACTTTCGTTCTTGATTAAAGAAAGCATCCTTGACAAATGCCTTCGCTTTAGTTAGTCTTACGACGGTCTACGAATTTCACCTCTCGCGCCGTAATACTAGTGTCCCCAACTACTTCTGTTAATCATTACCTCCGGTCTGAGTACAAACCAATGAAAGATTAGACCAAGGTCGTATTCCATTATTCCATGCAAGATTATTCTAGGGCGTTTGGGCACCCTGCTTTAAGCACTCTAATTTGTTCAAGGTAAACGTGAGCGGTCGAGCTCTATGTTACACTTGCACCCGTTGAAGGGCACACCATGACACAGACTTGGTGCCCTACCACACCATTGAGTCGCAACCAGATTCCGACTTGGCCCACCGACCACGGGTTGACCGGGTCGGCGGAGCCGGACTGTGTTGGACAAGTATCAACTTCGAACGTTTTAACCGCAACAATTTTAATATACGCTAGTGGAGCTGGAATTACCGCGGCTGCTGGCACCAGACTTGCCCTCCACTTGATCCTCGTAGAAGGATTTATGCTCTACTCATTCCAATTATGAAACATCATTAAAGAGTTTCATATTGTTATTTCTCGTCACTACCTCCCCGTCCCGGGATTGGGTAATTTACGCGCCTGCTGCCTTCCTTGGATGTGGTAGCCATTTCTCAGGCTCCCTCTCCGGAATCGAACCCTGATTCCCCGTTACCCGTTGCAACCATGGTAGTCCTCTATACTACCATCCATAGTTGATAGGGCAGATATTTGCGAGATCTGTCGTCGGTGCGAGACCATACGATCAGCATCATTATCCAGACTTCAACTCAATGACACGGAGAACCCGCGATTGGTTTGACTAATAAGTGCACCAGTTCCCGCGAGGGTCCTGGCATGTTGCATGTATTAGCTCTAGATTTTCCACAGTTATCCAAGTAACTAGGTTGATGATCTCGTAAATTATAGCTGTTATACTGAGCCTTATGCGGTTTCACATTAAATCTGTTTGTACTTAGACATGCATGGCTTAACCTTTGAGACGAGCGTATATTACTGGTAGGATCAACCAGAATTCCGACTTTGCGTTCGAATGTTCATTGTCCCATTGCACCCGGAGGAGCAAACACCACGTTCTATATGTTGTCAAGTCCGGTAGCACACGGGAGGCGAGCCCCCGTGCGAACCTCATTGCCCTCGTATCACACACACACCCGATGCACCGGACAGGCACTTGAGCGGCATTCGACTCCGCTAAGCGCTCGTGCGCCCGATTGTGCATGCGCTGACGGGGCCTTCATACCCCTACCACAGCGACCTTATGCCAAACTTCCATGAATACTTAGGTGAGCTGACAAGGGCCTTCATTTCCCTACCATCAACTAAAGGACACGCTAGGCGCGTCCGATCATTGCAACTGCGGGGCTTTCATACCCCAATCACCACAGTACGCAATTCACCAGAGTTTAATCACAACCCCCCCGGACATGGCACACTATTAACTTGCAACAAAACTTAGTGTGTGCCGGGCACATCGGTTCCACAAAATCATTCCCGATGTACCCCAATTGGGGTTGTGAACGCATCCATGGTCCTCTGACACACCCAACCAAGCGTGGATACTACATACCTCAAACACCCAGTACACTAACAGACAAATCAACATATGGTTGCTTTCCCCCAGACATTTGCCAATCACTTGGCACCCGGACGGGAACTCGCTCCTGATTGCGCCAATGCCACCCATTTGCCAAGAGCGAGTTCTGTATGTAGATTTCATTTGGAAAGACAACCGTGTACTGGATATTCTATCCGACGATTACAGATGACGAGTACGAGACTCGACTACACTCACGGATAATACATTTTGGGTCGAGATTGCTTTCGGGGTTTTCGATTGGTCTTGCGCTTGTAAACGTATAACTTTGACTTGTGGTAACCTCGGTATG
Source organism: Anopheles coustani (assembly GCF_943734705.1). Classification (NCBI taxonomy): domain Eukaryota; kingdom Metazoa; phylum Arthropoda; class Insecta; order Diptera; family Culicidae; genus Anopheles; species Anopheles coustani. The sequence continues at coordinate 154,886 of NW_026525123.1, read as the reverse complement.
TTAGTCGATCACGTGGTTGTGAACTGGTAAGGGTGAGCAATCTGTTCACTTGCACTCTGGGTAGGAATAGGTGAGCGCTATAGGTTAAGATCATTGTATGGTTCCATCGTGATGACTTTCGCTAGATAGTAGGATGTTTGGATAGTTATAACGTTTTTGGCCATTTGTTCATAGTGTTCGGTTCATTGAGGAATTCGATTGGTCTTTGCTTCACACACGTGGTCGATCACTTGGATGTGAACTAGGGTGAGAATAAGGTGTTCACTAGTGCTCTTAGGTTTTGGATCAGTACTGAGCACTTGATTGGTTTCGCATAATATGTATCCATAGTGATGACTCTTTCCAGCTTAAGATTTCGTGACCGGTTTCGAATCCTTCCCACGTTCGCTTTTACTTGGTTAGGTTTTCGAGTGTAGATTTGAAAGCAATCTCATGTATGTATCCCATCTGATATAAGCCACTGACAGTTCATGTCACCTCGTTCAACTCTCGCTGGGTCACAGAAGTATGTTACTGCGCCCATTATCCCTACTCGGATAGGTTCGGTTCGTTCGTTTTATACTACGGTGAGTAAACTCAATTTGTGCATCGCATAGCCATGGAAAGCAAGCTTTCGCGGGCCTCTTCGACTGTTTTGATACGAGCTGTGCCCGTGATGCTTGTCATCCCAGGATACTAGACCCCTTTGGACGACCGCATGACCATCAGAAAGTAAATTCCACGTTCGATTTGGGGTGTGAACCCCGAACATAAAGTCTTTGTGTAGAACCACGAGGGCTCTATAGTACCGATTCTCTCGGTACGCTTGGTCCGTGTTCCTTTATGTTCGTACTCTTGTGTGTATAATATTCATGTTCGATTTGGGATATTTGCTACTGTCACCGTTTGAGTACCATGGGGCTTGAACCCCTAACATAAAGTCTTTGTGTAGAACCACGAGGGCTCTGTAGTACCAATTCTCTCGGTACGCTTGGTCCGTGTTCCTTTATGTTTGTACTCTTGTGTGTATAATATTCATGTTCGGTTTGGGATATTTGCTACTTTCACCAGGGTCCCGTTCTTCATACAAGTCTGCCTTGCTAATGTGGTAACTTTATAGTGTAGTTCTGACATCCCAATTTTGGGACTTAGCCGATTTTTCATGTATTTCCATATGACCCGTAGGGTCCCTTTCTTCATACAAGCTTGCCTAGGGCGATCGGTCAAAACTTGTCTTACTATTCGATTGGTCTTCGCACTTTCACCCTAGGCAGTTCGCCTAGGTCTGTCTTCTTGAGGAGGCCAAAACCCGATATAAGGAGGTCCAGCCGACCCTGAAACCTCCCCTGTCTTAACTACACTAACCCGATTTTTCAGGGTCCTCAGCGCCATACAACTTTGCCTAGGTCACTTGTACTCTTGACTTAGGCCATCTGACTTGGTCCGTGTTTCTTCCTAGGGTTCACCTAGGTACTTTGCCTTGCTTGCTGTGGTAACTTTTTAGTGTAGTTCAGACATCCCAATTTTGGGACTTAGCCGATTTTTCATGTATTTCCATATGACCCGTAGGGTCCCTTTCTTCATACAAGCTTGCCTAGGGCGATCGGTCAAAACTTGTCTTACTATTCGATTGGTCTTCGCACTTTCACCCTAGGCAGTTCGCCTAGGTCTGTCTTCTTGAGGAGGCCAAAACCCGAAATAAGGAGGTTCGGCCGACCCTGAAACCTCCCCTGTCTGAACTACACTAACCCGATTTTTCAGGGTCCTCAGCGCCATACAACTTTGCCTAGGTCACTTGTACTCTTGACTTAGGCCATCCGACTTGGTCCGTGTTTCTTCCTAGGGTTCACCTAGGTACTTTGCCTTGCTTGATGTGGTAACTTTTTAGTGTAGTTCAGACATCCTAATTTTGGGACTTAGCCGATTTTTCATGTATTTCCATATGACCCATAGGGTCCCTTTCTTCATACAAGCTTGCCTAGGGCGATCGGTCAAAACTTGTCTTACTATTCGATTGGTCTTCGCACTTTCACCCTAGGCAGTTCGCCTAGGTCTGTCTTCTTGAGGAGGCCAAAACCCGAAATAAGGAGGTTCGGCCGACCCTGAAACCTCCCCTGTCTGAACTACACTAACCCGATTTTTCAGGGTCCTCAGCGCCATACAACTTTGCCTAGGTCACTTGTACTCTTGACTTAGGCCATCCGACTTGGTCCGTGTTTCTTCCTAGGGTTCACCTAGGTACTTTGCCTTGCTTGATGTGGTAACTTTTTAGTGTAGTTCAGACATCCTAATTTTGGGACTTAGCCGATTTTTCATGTATTTCCATATGACCCATAGGGTCCCTTTCTTCATACAAGCTTGCCTAGGGCGATCGGTCAAAACTTGTCTTACTATTCGATTGGTCTTCGCACTTTCACCCTAGGCAGTTCGCCTAGGTCTGTCTTCTTGAGGAGGCCAAAACCCGAAATAAGGAGGTCCAGCCGACCCTGAAACCTCCCCTGTCTTAACTACACTAACCCGATTTTTCATGGTCCTTAGCGCCATACAACTTTGCCTAGGTCACTTGTACTCTTGACTTAGGCCATCTGACTTGGTCCGTGTTTCTTCCTAGGGTTCACCTAGGTACTTTGCCTTGCTTGATGTGGTAACTTTTTAGTGTAGTTCAGACATCCCAATTTCGGGACTTAGCCGATTTTTCGTATATTTCCATATGACCCATAGGGTCCCTTTCTTCATACAAGCTTGCCTAGGGCGATCGGTCAAAACTTGTCTTACTATTCGATTGGTCTTCGCACTTTCACCCTAGGCACTTTGCCTAGGTCTGTCTTCTTGAGGAGGCCAAAACCCGAAATAAGGAGGTTCAGCCGACCCAGAAACCTCCCCTGTCTGAACTACACTAACCCGATTTTTCAGGGTCCTCAGCGCCATACAACTTTGCCTAGGTCACTTGTACTCTTGACTTAGGCCATCTGACTTGGTCCGTGTTTCTTCCTAGGGTTCACCTAGGTACTTTGCCTTGCTTGATGTGGTAACTTTTTAGTGTAGTTCAGACATCCCAATTTTGGGACTTAGCCGATTTTTCATGTATTTCCATATGACCCATAGGGTCCCTTTCTTCATACAAGCTTGCCTAGGGCGATCGGTCAAAACTTGTCTTACTATTCGATTGGTCTTCGCACTTTCACCCTAGGCAGTTTGCCTAGGTGTAGCTTCTTGAGGAGGTCAAAACCCAAAATAAGGAGGTTCAGCCGACCCAAAAACCTCCCCTGTCTAAACTACACTAACCAGATTTTTCAGGGTCCTCACCGTCATACAACTTTGCCTAGGTCACTTGTTCTCTTGACTTAGGCCATCTGACTTGGTCCGTGTTTCTTGCTAGGGTTCACCTAGGTACTTTGCCTTGCTTGATGTGGTAACTTTTTAGTGTAGTTCAGACATCCCAATTTTGGGACTTAGCCGATTTTTCATGTATTTCCATATGACCCATAGGGTCCCTTTCTTCATACAAGCTTGCCTAGGGCGATCGGTCAAAACTTGTCTTACTATTCGATTGGTCTTCGCACTTTCACCCTAGGCAGTTTGCCTAGGTGTAGCTTCTTGAGGAGGTCAAAACCCAAAATAAGGAGGTTCAGCCGACCCAAAAACCTCCCCTGTCTAAACTACACTAACCAGATTTTTCAGGGTCCTCACCGTCATACAACTTTGCCTAGGTCACTTGCACTCTTGACTTAGGCCATCTGACTTGGTCCGTGTTTCTTGCTAGGGTTCACCTAGGTAGTTTGCCTTGCTTGATGTGGTAACTTTTTAGTGTAGTTCTGACATCCCAATTTTGGGACTTAGCCGATTTTTCATGTATTTCCATATGACCCTTAGGGTCCCTTTCTTCATACAAGCTTGCCTAGGGCGATCGGTCAAAACTTGTCTTACTATTCGATTGGTCTTCGCACTTTCACCCTAGGCAGTTCGCCTAGGTCTGTCTTCTTGAGGAGGCCAAAACCCGAAATAAGGAGGTCCAGCCGACCCTGAAACCTCCCCTGTCTTAACTACACTAACCCGATTTTTCATGGTCCTTAGCGCCATACAACTTTGCCTAGGTCACTTGTACTCTTGACTTAGGCCATCTGACTTGGTCCGTGTTTCTTCCTAGGGTTCACCTAGGTACTTTGCCTTGCTTGATGTGGTAACTTTTTAGTGTAGTTCAGACATCCCAATTTCGGGACTTAGCCGATTTTTCGTATATTTCCATATGACCCATAGGGTCCCTTTCTTCATACAAGCTTGCCTAGGGCGATCGGTCAAAACTTGTCTTACTATTCGATTGGTCTTCGCACTTTCACCCTAGGCACTTTGCCTAGGTCTGTCTTCTTGAGGAGGCCAAAACCCGAAATAAGGAGGTTCAGCCGACCCAGAAACCTCCCCTGTCTGAACTACACTAACCCGATTTTTCAGGGTCCTCAGCGCCATACAACTTTGCCTAGGTCACTTGTACTCTTGACTTAGGCCATCTGACTTGGTCCGTGTTTCTTCCTAGGGTTCACCTAGGTACTTTGCCTTGCTTGATGTGGTAACTTTTTAGTGTAGTTCAGACATCCCAATTTTGGGACTTAGCCGATTTTTCATGTATTTCCATATGACCCATAGGGTCCCTTTCTTCATACAAGCTTGCCTAGGGCGATCGGTCAAAACTTGTCTTACTATTCGATTGGTCTTCGCACTTTCACCCTAGGCAGTTTGCCTAGGTGTAGCTTCTTGAGGAGGTCAAAACCCAAAATAAGGAGGTTCAGCCGACCCAAAAACCTCCCCTGTCTAAACTACACTAACCAGATTTTTCAGGGTCCTCACCGTCATACAACTTTGCCTAGGTCACTTGTTCTCTTGACTTAGGCCATCTGACTTGGTCCGTGTTTCTTGCTAGGGTTCACCTAGGTACTTTGCCTTGCTTGATGTGGTAACTTTTTAGTGTAGTTCAGACATCCCAATTTTGGGACTTAGCCGATTTTTCATGTATTTCCATATGACCCATAGGGTCCCTTTCTTCATACAAGCTTGCCTAGGGCGATCGGTCAAAACTTGTCTTACTATTCGATTGGTCTTCGCACTTTCACCCTAGGCAGTTTGCCTAGGTGTAGCTTCTTGAGGAGGTCAAAACCCAAAATAAGGAGGTTCAGCCGACCCAAAAACCTCCCCTGTCTAAACTACACTAACCAGATTTTTCAGGGTCCTCACCGTCATACAACTTTGCCTAGGTCACTTGCACTCTTGACTTAGGCCATCTGACTTGGTCCGTGTTTCTTGCTAGGGTTCACCTAGGTAGTTTGCCTTGCTTGATGTGGTAACTTTTTAGTGTAGTTCTGACATCCCAATTTTGGGACTTAGCCGATTTTTCATGTATTTCCATATGACCCTTAGGGTCCCTTTCTTCATACAAGCTTGCCTAGGGCGATCGGTCAAAACTTGTCTTACTATTCGATTGGTCTTCGCACTTTCACCCTAGGCAGTTTGCCTAGGTGTAGCTTCTTGATGAGGCCAAAACCCAAAATAAGGGGGTTCGGCCGACCCAAAAACCTACGCTGTCTAAACTACACTAACCAGATTTTTCAGGGTCCTCAGCGCCATACAACTTTGCCTAGGTCACTTGTTCTATTGACTTAGGCCATCTGACTTGGTCCGTGTTTCTTCCTAGGGTTCACCTAGGTACTTTGCCTTGCTTGGTGTGGTAACTTTTTAGTGTAGTTCTGACATCCTCATTTTGGGACTTAGCCGATTTTTCGTAAAATACCATATGACCCATATGGGTCCTTTCCTTCATATAAGTTTGCCTTGCTTGGTATGGTAACATTTGAGTGTAGTTCTGACATCATCATTTTGGGACTTAGCCGATTTTTCGTAAAATCCCATATGACCCATCAGGGTCCTTGCCTTCATATAAGTTTGCCTTGCTTGGTATGGTAACATTTGAGTGTAGTTCTGACATCACCATTTTGGGACTTAGCCGATTTTTCGTAAAATACCATATGACCCATCAGGGTCCTTTGCTTCATATAAGTTTGCCTTGCTTGGTGTGGTAACTTTTTAGTGTAGTTCTGACATCCCCATTTTGGGACTTAGCCGATTTTTCGTAAAATACCATATGACCCATCAGGGTCCTTGCCTTCATATAAGTTTGCCTTGCTTGGTGTGGTAACATTTGAGTGTAGTTCTGACATCCCCATTTTGGGACTTAGCCGATTTTTCGTAAAATACCATATGACCCATCAGGGTCCTTTGCTTCATATAAGTTTGCCTTGCTTGGTGTGGTAACATTTGAGTGTAGTTCTGACATCATCATTTTGGGACTTAGCCGATTTTTCGTAAAATACCATATGACCCATCAGGGTCCTTGCCTTCATATAAGTTTGCCTTGCTTGGTGTGGTAACACATGAGTGTAGTTCTGACATCCCCATTTTGGGACTTAGCCGATTTTTCGTAAAATACCATATGACCCATCAGGGTCCTTTGCTTCATATAAGTTTGCCTTGCTTGGTGTGGTAACATTTGAGTGTAGTTCTGACATCCCCATTTTGGGACTTAGCCGATTTTTCGTAAAATACCATATGACCCATCAGGGTCCTTTGCTTCAAATAAGTTTGCCTTGCTTGGTGTGGTAACCTTTGAGTGTAGTTCTGACATCATCATTTTGGGACTTAGCCGATTTTTCGTAAAATACCATATGACCCATCAGGGTCCTTTCCTTCATATAAGTTTGCCTTGCTTGATGTGGTAACATTTGAGTGTAGTTCTGACATCCCCATTTTGGGACTTAGCCGATTTTTCGTAAAATACCATATGACCCATCAGGGTCCTTTGCTTCATATAAGTTTGCCTTGCTTGGTGTGGTAACATTTGAGTGTAGTTCTGACATCCCCATTTTGGGACTTAGCCGATTTTTCGTAAAATACCATATGACCCATCAGGGTCCTTTCCTTCATATAAGTTTGCCTTGCTTGGTGTGGTAACCTTTGAGTGTAGTTCTGACATCATCATTTTGGGACTTAGCCGATTTTTCGTAAAATACCATATGACCCATCAGGGTCCTTGCCTTCATATAAGTTTGCCTTGCTTGATGTGGTAACATTTGAGTGTAGTTCTGACATCCCCATTTTGGGACTTAGCCGATTTTTCGTTCCATACCATATGACCCATCAGGGTCCTTGCCTTCATATAAGTTTGCCTTGCTTGGTGTGGTAACATTTTAGTGTAGTTCTGACATCACCATTTTGGGACTTAGCCGATTTTTCGTAAAATACCATATGACCCATCAGGGTCCTTTGCTTCATATAAGTTTGCCTTGCTTGGTGTGGTAACACATGAGTGTAGTTCTGACATCCCCATTTTGGGACTTAGCCGATTTTTCGACCAATACCATATGACCCATCAGGGTCCTTTGCTTCATATAAGTTTGCCTTGCTTGGTGTGGTTACATTTGAGTGTAGTTCTGACATCCCCATTTTGGGACTTAGCCGATTTTTCGATCCATCCTATATGACCCATCAGGGTCCTTTTTCTTCATATAAGTTTCCCAAGACTTAGTGCTTTTTACCTTTGGACACCAATATCACCCTTACGGGTATCTTTGATCTTCGCACCATGTATTGACCAAATGTAGGTCTTGGTATGCCAAACTTATAATTGTTCTACACCAAGTCTCTATCTTGAACCATTAAGGCTCTAACTTGCACCAATTGCTTGGTACTCTTGGTCCGTGTTTCATCGCATACTGACTTCTTGACTTAGTGCTTTTTTCCTTTGGACACCAATATCACCCTTGCGGGTATCTTTGATCTTCTCACTTTGTATTGACCGAATGTAGGTCTTGCCATGCCAAACATATAATTGTTCTACACCAAGTCTCTATCTCGTACCGCCAGCTCGGTACATTCGATAAACCTGCCCTTAAGGCACCCGGGACTTAGCCATTTTTTCACATTTTTCATGATTTTGAGGCAACTTTTCTCGACTTTGTCACCTTATATCACCAAGATCCTTTCCCTTTAGCGCTTCACTCTGTTCGTATGATATTTAGCGCTGACTATCACCTTTCTATCGCTGAGCTCAACTTCTTATTCGGTGCCATAGAGCCAGAGATATTGGGTGTATGCTGTTATAAGGGAAGTTTGTCACTTTTTCAAAGGCCCACTTTGGGACGCCCATATCTCACCTTCAGGTATCTTCGATCTTCTTGTCGTCTATGGACGAAACTTAGGTCTTGTCTTGGCCAACTTATAAATGTTCTACGGCCAAGCCGTATCTCTTACCGCCAGCCCGGTATTTTTGGACTTAGTCGGATTTTCGCCTCTCGTGGTAACAATTTCTGACTTTGACTCACAATAACACCTGAACGGTCACATGCTAGCGCTTTGCTTGGCAAGAATTATAGTTAGCGCTACCTTTTCTCTTTCCATCGATACCTTGTTCGTTCCATTCCATGCCATACAGCCGAAGTTATGATGTTTCCCGTTTTCCATATCATGTGGAGCTTATGCTCTGGGAAAACCATCTAACACCTGTACCACCCTTTTGGGTACCACCGATCTCGTCACTATGTTCGGGCCAAATATAGGTTATAACATGCCCAACATATAATTGTTCTACACCAAGTCTCTATCTCTTACCGCCTGCTCGGTATTTTACTCGTAAGTCCAAATTTCACAACTTGTACTTTTTGGCCCAATGTACTCGAGTTTCAATTTTGGTAACATTTTTCGACTTTGACACTTAATAACTTCCAAATCATGCTAGTTAGCGCTTTGCTTTCTTCTAGTCGTATCTAGCGCTGGGTGTTACCTTTCCAAAACATATCCTAGCTTAACAATCCATGCCATACAGCCGGAGCTATACGGTGCACAAGTCAAATCCATTTTAGCCATGTTTCATTTTTGCCAATTTTTGACCACTCGTATCACCCTTCCAGAGTGGTCCGATCTTCTCGCTGTCTATGGACGACTTTTAGGTCTCGTAGAGGCAAACTTATAAGTATTCTACGTCAACCCGCTATCTCTTACCGCCTGCTCGGTATTCTTGGTCTTGTGTGATTTTTGGAAATTTTGGTATTATTTTTCCATTTTGTCGCTTAATAACTCAGTTTTGCTCAACACTTAGCGCTTCGGTTGTTTGGGATTATAGTTAGCGCTCGGTTCGACCTTTCCAACACTGATCTTAGCTTGTCGATCCGTTCCATACAGCCTGAGTTATTCGCGATACCGTGTTTCAACCCATTTCTCAAGTCTCGTTTTGGTCCAACTTTGAACCAGCCATATCACCCTGATGGGTACCTCCGATCTTCTCGCTCTATATTGGCCAAAGTTAGGTCTTGTGGTAACGTACTTATGATTGTTCTACGCCGTGTTCGTAGCTCTTATCGTTCGCCCGCTATTTTCGATCATAAGGTGAATTTTCGCCTCTAAACCACCATTTTTCACCTTTGCCCTCTAATATGACCGACTTGCTCAACACCTAGCGCTTCGCTTGGTAGGACACATAGCTAGCGCTCGTCAAGACCTTTCCAACGCATATCCAAGCTTTCCGATCCGAGCCATACAGCCTGAGCTATAGGCGATACCGTTTTTCCCATTTTCTTGGTCACACGCACTTTAGGGTACCCCTTTTTGCCTTTGACCCTTAATACCTCCTCCGGGTCACTAGTAGGCGCTCAGCTTGGTAGGAAACATAGCTAGAGCAGGCCTTCACCTTTCCAAAACTGCCAAAAGTGTACCGATCCGACATCTAGAACCAAAGTTATGGTCATTCCCATCATGCTCTACTTTCATGGTCAACCTCCACCAAGCACACCTAGGTTGGACCAACTTTCACCAACTCATCTCGAACCCCAAATTTGCTTCGACCTACTAGGTTTCCCTAGCAAAGTGGCCAAAACATCCATTACAACACGACTGGTCTTTCTGGTGGTCGACCTAGGCGACTTTGTTCGACGACCACCACCCCATGGAACTAAAAGACGTCCCTTGATACGGACCACCGATACATTTTCCGGCCTGTCTAAACTACACTCGGTGTGTGAAGTCGAGCATCGCGCGCCGTTGCCTTCCTCGGAGTGTTGTGGGTACGCAAGTGCTTGCAGTGCAAAGAGGTTGGTGATGGAGTGACATTGCCTTCACCATGGAGTTGCGGGTACTTAGGTACTTGCAAGGAGATGGTGGTATGGTGGTGTTGCGTGTGTGGTGTTCGATTAGAAAGATATAATTTCTAAGTCCGGATTAGTGCTGTCAGTGGGGCCCCCGCTAACAGGTCCTGCACGGCCAGCGTGGGGCTTGACTTGGCGCTATTCCGGACTTGGGGCGATCACGATGTCCCCGTGCGGGACTTAGAAGATGGAAGAACACAAGTACCCTTATCCCATGACTTGTGAGCGATTGGCATACGTTACCACATGAAGAGAAAAATTGGCTAAGTCCCGGATCCATATTATATGAAGAGAAATATCGGCTAAGTCCAGGATCCATATTATATGAAGAGAAAAATCGGCTAAGTCCAGGATCCATATATAATAACCTAATAATCGGCTAAGTCCAGGATCCATATTATATGAAGGGAAAAATCGGCTAAGTCCAGGATCCATATATAATAACCTAATAATCGGCTAAGTCCAGGATCCATATAATATGAAGAGAAAAATCGGCTAAGTCCGAGATTGGGTCTGTCAGAAATACACTTCCAAGTTACCACACAAGCAAGCAAGATGGCCTAGTGATGGATCCATATGATATGAAGAGAAAAATCGGCTAAGTCCAGGATCCATATTATATGAAGAGAAAAATCGGCTAAGTCCGAGATTGGGTCTGTCGGAAATACACTATCAAGTTACCACACAAGCAAGCAAGATGGCCTAGTGATGGATCCATATGATATGAAGAGAAAAATCGGCTAAGTCCAGGATCCATATTATATGAAGAGAAAAATCGGCTAAGTCCGAGATTGGGTCTGTCAGAAATACACTTCCGAGTTACCATACAAGCAAGCAAGATGGCCTAGTGATGAATCCATATGATATGAAGAGAAAAATCGGCTAAGTCCCAGATTGGGTCTGTCAGAAATACACTTCCAAGATACCACACAAGCAAGCAAGATGGCCTAGTGATGGATCCATATAATATGAAGAGAAAAATCGGCTAAGTCCGAGATTGGGTCGGTCGGAAATACACTATCAAGTTACCACACAAGTAAGCAAGATGGCCTAAGGATGGAACCATATAATATGAAGAGAAAAATCGGCTAAGTCCCAGATTGGGTCTGTCAGAAATACACTTCCAAGTTACCACACAAGCAAGCAAGATGGCCAAGTGAAGGATCCATATGACATGAAGAGAAAAATCGGCTAAGTCCCAGATTGGGTCTGTCAGAAATACACTTCCAAGTTACCACACAAGCAAGCAAGATGGCCTAGTGATGGATCCATATGATATGAAGAGAAAAATCGGCTAAGTCCCAGATTGGGTCTGTCAGAAATACACTTCCAAGTTACCACACAAGCAAGCAAGATTGCCTAGTGATGGATCCATATGATATGAAGAGAAAAATCGGCTAAGTCCCAGATTGGGTCTGTCAGACATACACTATCAAGTTACCACACAAGCAAGCAAGATGGCCTAATGATGGATCCATATGATATGAAGAGAAAAATCGGCTAAGTGCAAGATTGGGTCTGTCAGAAATACACTATCAAGTTACCACATGAGCAAGCAAGTTACCACATGAAGAGAAAGCCGGCAAAGTCCGGGAATGTTACCACATGAACTGGAAAATGGGCAAAAACCTACCTTCACAGGGAACGTGAATAACTAAGGCTGTAGACATCGGATCGACAAGCCAAAGACTGATATGGAAAGGAAATGAGTAGTACTAGCTTTCCTGAGAGTTGCAGAGCTTAGACTGCATATGAACGGAAGTTATTGAGCGTCAAAGTCAGAAAAGTTGCCCGAAGGAACACAAGTTCCAACTTAGAGCATGAATACCGCCTAGACGGTAAGAGGTACGGCCAGGCTGAGGAATAAGGAAATGTTGGCCAACATGTTCCCTAACTATCCCCCGAAGACCGCAAAGCAATCCAACATCAACCAAGAAAGTTATAGCCCGATCAAGCAAACACCTACTTTGCACCGATATTGCACCAAATATATGTACCAAGCACCTTCGGTTGCATACCCTGCAGGGGCTTACCATAGTAGGCCATGGAAGACCGATATACCGAACATAATCTCTTTCTATCTCCTCGGGTGTTGGAGATAGCGCTTTGCGGTAAAAGAACGAAAGTTAGACCATATCTTGGTGCATCTTTTTGCCCGAGAACACAAGACCCTATCTACCAAGGCAAGAAAGTTGTGTGGGGACAAAATGTCCATAAGTGCCCAAAGTGGCACACTTGAACCATATATTCGAGAAAAACACAAGTGTGGGCCCGAGCTAGCGAGTTGAAATGTTCTGACCGTCAGTAGCCCTAGTTGAGGTGCACTTATCATTATATGAGGCCAACGTGCCAGCTAGTCTCTAAAGGGGCGATATGGGTGTTCCAAGGTTTGTACCCAATTGAGGAAAAAACAGGGTAAGGTACGGTGTACCGCGAATAACTCGGGCTATAGATGTCCGATCGATGAGTTTGGCATATGTATGGAAAGGTCTCGACGAGACCTAACTACCCTGAAAGTATGAAGGCAAAGACTTGAATGACCGGGAAGTTATTAAGTGCACAAGTGGTAAAGTTGCACCAAAGTCCATGTTACCCGAAGTGGTACATGAACACCCAATATTCGACCAAAACACAAGTTTAGAGACGAGCTAGCGAGCTACATTGTTCAGACCGTCAGTAGCCCGCATCAAGACACGCATTTCATTATATTGAGCCTAGCCGCTAGCTCGACTCGAAGTCGGTCATATGGTTGGTTGATGGTTTGGACCGACCACGTGGTGTACCAAGGTGATGTACCTTTCATGAATTAAAACTCTGGCTGTATGGCACTGAGCGACAAGCTAAGGTGTGATTTGGAATAGTCTTGAGTGGGACTATTTAGGAAAAATGCGAACAAAAAATCACAAAGTCCTTGGGCGAAGCTATTAGCGAAACATAGAGCAAATTGGTACCAAAAACTATGGAAATGGGACTTGAGTCAAAAATAACCGCAAGTTGGAGAAGATATAGCAAGCTTGCGTAGAACAATTATATTTGGTGCATGGTATCACCAACAAAAAAGTATATGGGGCCAAGGTGCTGGCTGGCCTCCAAAGTGGAGATATGGGCGATCCAAAGTTTGTACCCAAGTACGAACAAGTATGGAAAAAACAGGGTAAGGTACCAAGTACCATTAATAACTTCGGCTGTAGATGGCCGAGCGAGGCAAACGGCTCACCGTTGGAAAGGTCTTGGGGAGACCTATCTACCCTGAAAGTTTCATGAGGCTGAGTTGAAATACCACGGAGATATTAGGTGATGATGGTCCAATTCGGGGACCAAGTCGCAGGAAATGGCACTTGACCAAAATCACCCTTGGAAGGTGAATACCGGCTTACCGGTAAGAGATAGCGACTTAGCGTAGAATATTCATAAGTTGGGCGTGTAGAGACGCAACTTTTATTATATGGGGCCAACCCGGTCAGGGTGCTCCAAGTCGGTCGTTTGGTCGGTTTATGGTTTGGGCCGACCACGTGGTGTACCAAGTTGAGGTACCTTTCATGAATTATAACTCGGTCAGTTTGCCACCGAGCGACAAGCTGCGGTGTGTTTTGGAATGGTCTTGAGTGGGACTATCAAGGAAAAATACCAATCGAAAATCAGCTTGTCCATGGCCGAAGCTATTAGTGAAACATATAGCAAAATGGGTCCAAAAACGAATGAAATGGGAATTGGACCAAGAATAACGGCAAGTTGGAGAAGAGATAGCAAGTTGGCGTAGAACAATTATATTTGGTGCATGGCATGACCAACAAAAAAGTATATGGGGCCAAGGTGCTGGCTGGCCTCCAAAGTGGAGATATGGGCGATCCAAAGTTTGTACCCAAGTACGAACAAGTATGGAAAAAACAGGGTAAGGTACCAAGTACCATTAATAACTTCGGCTGTAGATGGCCGAGCGAGGCAAACGGCTCACTGTTGGAAAGGTCTCGGGGAGACCTATCTACCCTGAAAGTTTCATGAGGCTGAATTGAAAGACCACGGAGATATTAGGTGATGATGGTCGTATTCGGGGACCAAGTCGCAGGAAATGGCACTTGACCAAAATCCCCCTTGGAAGGTGAATACCGGCTTACCGGTAAGAGATAGCGACTTGGCGTGGAATAATCATAAGTTGGGCGTGTAGAGACGCAACTTTCATTATATGGGGCCAACCCGGTCAGGGTGCTCCAAGTCGGTCGTTTGGTCGGTTTATGGTTTGGGCCGACCACGTGGTGTACCAAATTGAGGTACCTTTCATGAATTATAACTCGGTCAGTTTGCCACCGAGCGACAAGTTGCGGTGTGTTTTGGAATGGTCTTGAGTGGAACTATCAAGGAAAAATACAAACAGAAAATCAGCTTGTCCATGGCCGAAGCTATTAGTGAAACATATAGCAAAATGGGTCCAAAAACGAATGAAATGAGACTTGGACCAAGAATAACGGCAAGTTGGAGAAGAGATAGCAAGTTGGCGTAGAACAATTATATTTGGTGCATGGTATGACCAACAAAAAAGTATATGGGGCCAAGGTGCTGGCTGGCCTCCAAAGTGGAGATATGGTCGATCCAAAGTTTGTACCCAAGTATGACAAAAACTGGTAGAGGTACCTTTCATGAATTACAGCTCAGGCTGTATGGCACTTAGCGGGACGCTCGGCTCTGGTATGGAATAGTCTTGAGTGGGACTATCAAGGAAAAATACGAACAAAAAATCACCATGTCCACGGACGAAGGTATTAGCGAAACTTAGAGCGAAATGGCGACAAAGTCGCTGGAAATGGCCCTTGGACCAAGTATACCGTCAAGGCGGTACGAGATAGCGAGTTGACGTAGAATATTTATAAGTTTGCCTCCACGAGACGAAAGTTTAGTTATATGGGGCCAACCCGCTCAGGGTTGTCCAAGTCGGTCATATGGCTGATCGAAATTTTCGACCAAGTACTGAGAAAACAGGGTAAGGTACCGTGTACCTCGAATAACTTCGGCTGTAGATGTCCGAGCGAGGCGAACGGCATAGCGTTGGAAAGGTCTTGAGGTGCTCTAGGCACTCTTAAAGTATGAGAAAGCTATCTGGAAAACTTGTGGAGATATTAGAGAAACATAGGGCCCAAAAGATACCAAGTCGCAGGAAATGGGCCCTCCAAGAACACCCTAAAATCCCAATTACGGCTAAGTTGCAGGCCAGCTAGCGAAGTGAAATGTTCTAGGCATAACTAGAACACGTTAAGGCGCAACTTTTTGAATCAGAATTTTTTTCGATATCTGGCCCCCAAAGGGGGGATATGGGCGATCCAAGGATTTTTCCAAGTTTCGGTACTTTTTACGGTATCGCTCATAGCTCCGGCTGTATGCAAGCAAATGACAATCTAAGACATGATTTGGAAAGGTATTGAGTAGTACTAACTTACGTTAGAACACAGCGAAGCGCTATCGGTTCATGGCAAGGCCGATATAAGCAGTCAAAGATGAAAAATGTTGACAAAATGAACAAAAATTACCTTGGTACGCGAATAGTGGCCAGGGATGAAGAGGTACGAAGGTGGTGTAGAACAATTATAATTAGAACTGGGTACGCTCTAAAAGTTTGCCGAAGACCGCAAAGCGCTCAGACCCATAGAAAGTGGCCATTTGGGCCGAACAGTGCGTGCAAAGAGGTGAAAATGCAAAAATTGCACTTTTGGGGGCGATTTGCGGGGGGAAGGAGGGGTCGGAGTGGAAAATGTACCTTGACCAAAAAGTCTTATCTCGTCGAGATCTACAACATTGCCGAAGACCGCAAAGCGCTAGCTCGCAATCGAAAAATCGAGATTTTGAAAATTTTCTAAGTCTTTGGCTCCCTAAGGAAAAGTTTCAAAAATCACGTTTGTCCCCAATTTTGAAGGGGAAGGAGTCGGTTCCGGGGCATGGTGTCTTCGGCAAAAAGTCTTATCTTTTTGCGTACTTTCGACTAGTTCAATAAAAATTTTTGACCCAAAAATTGTTCGGCGGACCCCTAGGTCGAAAAACCCGAAAAAAGTCGAAAAAAGTCGAAAATGTCGAAAAATGAGAAAACCTCATATTCGGACTCTACACGAGCCCCAGATATTGAAAAGTGAAATCCGCGGTCGATTTGGAACAAAAAATTGACCTAGGCAAAGTTGTATGGAGGTAGGGACCCCTGAGAAAAAAGTTTGGTCCCGAGGCTCCTTGGACCACCAAGTCCCTAGGTCGGACCAAAATCGGAAAAAATCCGACCAAAGTCGAAAGTGTCGAAAATTTTAAAAAACCCCTTTTGGGGCCCTATGGCCTCCCTAGATAATGAAAAGTGAGGTCCGCGGCCGATCCGGAAGAAAAACTTGACCTAGGCAAACTTGTATGACGGTGGGGACCCAAAAAAATTTCGATGAGTGTAGTTTAGACAGGCCGGAAAATGTATCGGAGGTCCGTATCAAGGGACGTCTTTTAGTTCTATGGGGTGGTGGTCGTCGAACAAAGTCGCCTAGGTCGACCACCAGAAAGACCAGTCGTGTTGTAATGGATGTTTTGACCACTTTACTAGGGAAACCTAGTACGTCGAAGCAAATTTGGGGTTCGAGATGTGTTGGTGAAAGTTGGTCCAACCTAGGTGTGCTTGGTGGAGGTTGACCATGAAAGTAGAGCATGATGGGAATGACCATAACTTTGGTTCTAGATGTCGGATCGGTACACTTTCGGCAGTTTTGGAAAGGTGAAGGCCTGCTCTAGCTATGTATCCTACCAAGCTGAGCGCCTACTAGTGAGCCGGAGGAGGTATTAAGGGTCAAAGGCAAAAAGGGGTACCCTAAAGTGCATGTGACCAAGAAAATGGGAAAAACGGTATCGCCTATAGCTCAGGCTGTATGGCTCGGATCGGAAAGCTTGGATATGCGTTGGAAAGGTCTTGACGAGCGCTAGCTATGTGTCCTACCAAGCGAAGCGCTAGGTGTTGAGCAAGTCGGTCATATTAGAGGGCAAAGGTAAAAAATGGTGGTTTAGAGGCGAAAATTCACCTTATGATCGAAAATAGCGGGCGAACGATAAGAGCTACGAACACGGCGTAGAACAATCATAAGTACGTTACCACAAGACCTAACTTTGGCCAATATAGAGCGAGAAGATCGGAGGTACCCAAGAGGGTGATATGGCTGGTTCAATGTTGGACCAAAACGAGACTTGAGAAATGGGTTGAAACACGGTATCGCGAATAACTCAGGCTGTATGGAACGGATCGACAAGCTAAGATCAGTGTTGGAAAGGTCGAACCGAGCGCTAACTATAATCCCAAACAACCGAAGCGCTAAGTGTTGAGCAAAACTGAGTTATTAAGCGACAAAGTGGAAAAATAATACCAAAATGGCCAAAAATCACACAAGACCAAGAATACCGAGCAGGCGGTAAGAGATAGCGGGTTGACGTAGAATACTTATAAGTTTGCCTCTACGAGACCTAAAAGTCGGCCATAGAAAGCGAGAAGATCGGACCACTCTGGAAGGGTGATACGAGTGGTCAAAAATTGGCAAAAATGAAACATGGCTAAAATGGATTTGACTTGTGCACCGTATAGCTCCGGCTGTATGGCATGGATTGTTAAGCTAGGATATGTTTTGGAAAGGTAACACCCAGCGCTAGATACGACTTGAAGAAAGCAAAGCGCTAACTAGCATGATTTGGAAGTTATTAAGCGTCAAAGTCGAAAAATGTTACCAAAATTGAAACTCGAGTACATTGGGCCAAAAAGTACAAGTTGTGAAATTTGGACTTACGAGTAAAATACCGAGCAGGCGGTAAGAGATAGAGACTTGGTGTAGAACAATTATATGTTGGGCATGTTATAACCTATATTTGGCCCGAACATAGTGACGAGATCGGTGGTACCCAAAAGGGTGGTACAGGTGTTAGATGGTTTTCCCAGAGCATAAGCTCCACATGATATGGAAAACGGGAAACATCATAACTTCGGCTGTATGGCATGGAATGGAACGAACAAGGTATCGATGGAAAGAGAAAAGGTAGCGCTAACTATAATTTCTACCAAGCAAAGCGCTAGCATGTGACCGTTCGGGTGTTATTGTGAGTCAAAGTCAGAAATTGTTACCACGAGAGGCGAAAATCCGACTAAGTCCATGAATACCGGGCTGGCGGTAAGAGATACGGCTTGGCCGTAGAACATTTATAAGTTGGCCAATACAAGACCTAAGTTTCGTCCATAGACGACAAGAAGATCGAAGATACGTGAAGGTGAGATATGGGCGTCCCAAAGTGGGCCTTTGAAAAAGTGACAAACTTCCCTTATAACAGCATACACCAAATATCTCTGGCTCTATGGCACCGAATAAGAAGTTGAGCTCAGCGATAGAAAGGTGATAGTCAGCGCTAAATATCATACAAACAGAGTGAAGCGCTAAAGGGAAAGGATCTTGGTGATATAAGGTGACAAAGTCGAGAAAAGTTGCCTCAAAATCATGAAAAATGTGAAAAATTGGCTAAGTCCCGGGTGCCTTAAGGGCAGGTTGATCGAATGTACCGAGCTGGCGGTACGAGATAGAGACTTGGTGTAGAACAATTATATGTTTGGCATGGCAAGACCTACATTTGGTCAATACAAAGTGAGAAGATCAAAGAAACCCGTAAGGGTGATATTGGTGTCCAAAGGTAAAAAGCACTAAGTCTTGGAAAACTTATATGAAGAAAAAGGACCCTGATGGGTCATATAGGATGGATCGAAAAATCGGCTAAGTCCCAAAATGGGGATGTCAGAACTACACTCATGTGTTACCACACCAAGCAAGGCAAACTTATATGAAGGAAAGGACCC
This sequence comes from Anopheles coustani, assembly GCF_943734705.1. Classification (NCBI taxonomy): domain Eukaryota; kingdom Metazoa; phylum Arthropoda; class Insecta; order Diptera; family Culicidae; genus Anopheles; species Anopheles coustani. The sequence goes on along the minus strand of NW_026525123.1, from coordinate 135,893 downwards.
TGATGGGTCATATGGTATTTTACGAAAAATCGGCTAAGTCCCAAAATGGGGATGTCAGAACTACACTCAAATGTTACCACACCAAGCAAGGCAAACTTATATGAAGCAAAGGACCCTGATGGGTCATATGGTATTTTACGAAAAATCGGCTAAGTCCCAAAATGGGGATGTCAGAACTACACTAAAATGTTACCACACCAAGCAAGGCAAACTTATATGAAGGCAAGGAACCTGATGGGTCATATGGTATTTTACGAAAAATCGGCTAAGTCCCAAAATGATGATGTCAGAACTACACTAAAAGGTTACCACACCAAGCAAGGCAAACTTATATGAAGGCAAGGACCCTGATGGGTCATATGGTATTTTACGAAAAATCGGCTAAGTCCCAAAATGGGGATGTCAGAACTACACTCAAATGTTACCACACCAAGCAAGGCAAACTTATATGAAGGCAAGGACCCTGATGGGTCATATGGTATTTTACGAAAAATCGGCTAAGTCCCAAAATGGGGATGTCAGAACTACACTCAAATGTTACCACACCAAGCAAGGCAAACTTATATGAAGCAAAGGACCCTGATGGGTCATATGGTATTTTACGAAAAATCGGCTAAGTCCCAAAATGATGATGTCAGAACTACACTCAAATGTTACCACACCAAGCAAGGCAAACTTATATGAAGGCAAGGACCCATATGGGTCATATGGCATTTTACGAAAAATCGGCTAAGTCCCAAAATGAGGATGTCAGAACTACACTCAAATGTTACCACACCAAGCAAGGCAAACTTATATGAAGCAAAGGACCCTGATGGGTCATATGGTATTTTACGAAAAATCGGCTAAGTCCCAAAATGATGATGTCAGAACTACACTCAAATGTTACCACACCAAGCAAGGCAAACTTATATGAAGGCAAGGACCCTGATGGGTCATATGGTATTTTACGAAAAATCGGCTAAGTCCCAAAATGGGGATGTCAGAACTACACTCAAATGTTACCACACCAAGCAAGGCAAACTTATATGAAGCAAAGGACCCTGATGGGTCATATGGTATTTTACGAAAAATCGGCTAAGTCCCAAAATGATGATGTCAGAACTACACTCAAATGTTACCACACCAAGCAAGGCAAACTTATATGAAGGAAAGGACCCATATGGGTCATATGGCATTTTACGAAAAATCGGCTAAGTCCCAAAATGAGGATGTCAGAACTACACTAAAAAGTTACCACACCAAGCAAGGCAAAGTACCTAGGTGAACCCTAGGAAGAAACACGGACCAAGTCAGATGGCCTAAGTCAAGAGAACAAGTGACCTAGGCAAAGTTGTATGACGGTGAGGACCCTGAAAAATCTGGTTAGTGTAGTTTAGACAGGGGAGGTTTTTGGGTCGGCTGAACCTCCTTATTTTGGGTTTTGACCTCCTCAAGAAGCTACACCTAGGCAAACTGCCTAGGGTGAAAGTGCGAAGACCAATCGAATAGTAAGACAAGTTTTGACCGATCGCCCTAGGCAAGCTTGTATGAAGAAAGGGACCCTATGGGTCATATGGAAATACATGAAAAATCGGCTAAGTCCCAAAATTGGGATGTCTGAACTACACTAAAAAGTTACCACATCAAGCAAGGCAAAGTACCTAGGTGAACCCTAGGAAGAAACACGGACCAAGTCAGATGGCCTAAGTCAAGAGTGCAAGTGACCTAGGCAAAGTTGTATGACGGTGAGGACCCTGAAAAATCTGGTTAGTGTAGTTTAGACAGGGGAGGTTTTTGGGTCGGCTGAACCTCCTTATTTTGGGTTTTGACCTCCTCAAGAAGCTACACCTAGGCAAACTGCCTAGGGTGAAAGTGCGAAGACCAATCGAATAGTAAGACAAGTTTTGACCGATCGCCCTAGGCAAGCTTGTATGAAGAAAGGGACCCTATGGGTCATATGGAAATACATGAAAAATCGGCTAAGTCCCAAAATTGGGATGTCTGAACTACACTAAAAAGTTACCACATCAAGCAAGGCAAAGTACCTAGGTGAACCCTAAGAAGAAACACGGACCAAGTCAGATGGCCTAAGTCAAGAGTACAAGTGACCTAGGCAAAGTTGTATGGCGCTGAGGACCCTGAAAAATCGGGTTAGTGTAGTTCAGACAGGGGAGGTTTTTGGGTCGGCTGAACCTCCTTATTTTGGGTTTTGACCTCCTCAAGAAGCTACACCTAGGCAAACTGCCTAGGGTGAAAGTGCGAAGACCAATCGAATAGTAAGACAAGTTTTGACCGATCGCCCTAGGCAAGCTTGTATGAAGAAAGGGACCCTATGGGTCATATGGAAATACATGAAAAATCGGCTAAGTCCCAAAATTGGGATGTCTGAACTACACTAAAAAGTTACCACATCAAGCAAGGCAAAGTACCTAGGTGAACCCTAGGAAGAAACACGGACCAAGTCAGATGGCCTAAGTCAAGAGTACAAGTGACCTAGGCAAAGTTGTATGGCGCTGAGGACCCTGAAAAATCGGGTTAGTGTAGTTCAGACAGGGGAGGTTTCTGGGTCGGCTGAACCTCCTTATTTCGGGTTTTGGCCTCCTCAAGAAGACAGACCTAGGCAAACTGCCTAGGGTGAAAGTGCGAAGACCAATCGAATAGTAAGACAAGTTTTGACCGATCGCCCTAGGCAAGCTTGTATGAAGAAAGGGACCCTTAGGGTCATATGGAAATTCATGAAAAATCGGCTAAGTCCCAAAATTGGGATGTCAGAACTACACTATAAAGTTACCACATCAAGCAAGGCAAAGTACCTAGGTGAACCCTAGGAAGAAACACGGACCAAGTCAGATGGCCTAAGTCAAGAGTATAAGTGACCTAGGCAAAGTTGTATGGCGCTGAGGACCCTGAAAAATCGGGTTAGTGTAGTTAAGACAGGGGAGGTTTCAGGGTCGGCTGGACCTCCTTATTTCGGGTTTTGGCCTCCTCAAGAAGACAGACCTAGGCGAATTGCCTAGGGTGAAACTGCGAAGACCAATCGAATAGTAAGACAAGTTTTGACCGATCGCCCTAGGCAAGCTTGTATGAAGAAAGGGACCCTTAGGGTCATATGGAAATTCATGAAAAATCGGCTAAGTCCCAAAATTGGGATGTCAGAACTACACTAAAAAGTTACCACATCAAGCAAGGCAAAGTACCTAGGTGAACCCTAGGAAGAAACACGGACCAAGTCAGATGGCCTAAGTCAAGAGTATAAGTGACCTAGGGAAAGTTGTATGACGGTGAGGACCCTGAAAAATCGGGTTAGTGTAGTTAAGACAGGGGAGGTTTCAGGGTCGGCCAGACCTCCTTATTTCGGGTTTTGGCCTCCTCAAGAAGACAGACCTAGGCGAATTGCCTAGGGTGAAACTGCGAAGACCAATCGAATAGTAAGACAAGTTTTGACCGATCGCCCTAGGCAAGCTTGTATGAAGAAAGGGACCCTATGGGTCATATGGAAATATACGAAAAATCGGCTAAGTCCCAAAATTGGGATGTCAGAACTACACTATAAAGTTACCACATTAGCAAGGCAGACTTGTATGAAGAACGGGACCCTGGTGAAAGTAGCAAATATCCCAAACCGAACATGAATATTATACACACAAGAGTACGAACATAAAGGAACACGGACCAAGCGTACCGAGAGAATCGGTACTATAGAACCCTCGTGGTTCTACACAAAGACTTTATGTTAGGGGTTCAAGCCCCATAGTACTCAAACGGTGACAGTAGCAAATATCCCAAAACGAACGTGAATCTTATTCACAAGAGTACGAACATAAAGGAACACGGACCAAGCGTACCGAGAGAATCGGTACTATAGAGCCCTCGTGGTTCTACACAAAGACTTTATGTTCGGGGTTCACACCCCAAATCGAACGTGGAATTTACTTTCTGATGGTCATGCGGTCGTCCAAAGGGGTCTAGTATCCTGGGATGACAAGCATCACGGGCACAGCTCGTATCAAAACAGTCGAAGAGGCCCGCGAAAGCTTGCTTTCCATGGCTATGCGATGCACAAATTGAGTTTACTCACCGTAGTATAAAACGAACGAACCGAACCTATCCGAGTAGGGATAATGGGCGCAGTAACATACTTCTGTGACCCAGCGAGAGTTGAACGAGGTGACATGAACTGTCAGTGGCTTATATCAGATGGGATACATACATGAGATTGCTTTCAAATCTACACTCGAAAACCTAACCAAGTAAAAGCGAACGTGGGGAGGATTCGAAACCGGTAACGAAATCTTAAGCTGGAAAGAGTCATCACTATGGATACATATTATGCGAAACCAATCAAGTGCTCAGTACTGATCCAAAACCTAAGAGCACTAGTGAACACCTTATTCTCACCCTAGTTCACATCCAAGTGATCGACCACGTGTGTGAAGCAAAGACCAATCGAATTCCTCAATGGACTGAACACTATGAACAAATGGCCAAAAACGTTATAACTATCCAAACATCCTACTATCTAGCGAAAGTCATCACGATGGAACCATACAATGATCTTAACCTATAGCGCTCACCTATTCCTACCCAGAGTGCAAGTGAACATATTGCTCACCCTAACCAGTTCACATCCACGTGATCGACTAACATACCGAAGTTACCACAAGTCAAAGTTATACGTTTACAAGCGCAAGACCAATCGAAAACCCCGAAAGCAATCTCGACCCAAAATGTATTATCCGTGAGTGTAGTCGAGTCTCGTACTCGTCATCTGTAATCGTCGGATAGAATATCCAGTACACGGTTGTCTTTCCAAATGAAATCTACATACAGAACTCGCTCTTGGCAAATGGGTGGCATTGGCGCAATCAGGAGCGAGTTCCCGTCCGGGTGCCAAGTGATTGGCAAATGTCTGGGGGAAAGCAACCATATATTGATTTGTCTGTTAGTGTACTGGGTGTTTGAGGTATGTAGTATCCACGCTTGGTTGGGTGTGTCAGAGGACCATGGATGCGTTCACAACCCCAATTGGGGTACATCGGGAATGATTTTGTGGAACCGATGTGCCCGGCACACACTAAGTTTTGTTGCAAGTTAATAGTGTGCCATGTCCGGGGGGGTTGTGATTAAACTCTGGTGAATTGCGTACTGTGGTGATTGGGGTATGAAAGCCCCGCAGTTGCAATGATCGGACGCGCCTAGCGTGTCCTTTAGTTGATGGTAGGGAAATGAAGGCCCTTGTCAGCTCACCTAAGTATTCATGGAAGTTTGGCATAAGGTCGCTGTGGTAGGGGTATGAAGGCCCCGTCAGCGCATGCACAATCGGGCGCACGAGCGCTTAGCGGAGTCGAATGCCGCTCAAGTGCCTGTCCGGTGCATCGGGTGTGTGTGATACGAGGGCAATGAGGTTCGCACGGGGGCTCGCCTCCCGTGTGCTACCGGACTTGACAACATATAGAACGTGGTGTTTGCTCCTCCGGGTGCAATGGGACAATGAACATTCGAACGCAAAGTCGGAATTCTGGTTGATCCTACCAGTAATATACGCTCGTCTCAAAGGTTAAGCCATGCATGTCTAAGTACAAACAGATTTAATGTGAAACCGCATAAGGCTCAGTATAACAGCTATAATTTACGAGATCATCAACCTAGTTACTTGGATAACTGTGGAAAATCTAGAGCTAATACATGCAACATGCCAGGACCCTCGCGGGAACTGGTGCACTTATTAGTCAAACCAATCGCGGGTTCTCCGTGTCATTGAGTTGAAGTCTGGATAATGATGCTGATCGTATGGTCTCGCACCGACGACAGATCTCGCAAATATCTGCCCTATCAACTATGGATGGTAGTATAGAGGACTACCATGGTTGCAACGGGTAACGGGGAATCAGGGTTCGATTCCGGAGAGGGAGCCTGAGAAATGGCTACCACATCCAAGGAAGGCAGCAGGCGCGTAAATTACCCAATCCCGGGACGGGGAGGTAGTGACGAGAAATAACAATATGAAACTCTTTAATGATGTTTCATAATTGGAATGAGTAGAGCATAAATCCTTCTACGAGGATCAAGTGGAGGGCAAGTCTGGTGCCAGCAGCCGCGGTAATTCCAGCTCCACTAGCGTATATTAAAATTGTTGCGGTTAAAACGTTCGAAGTTGATACTTGTCCAACACAGTCCGGCTCCGCCGACCCGGTCAACCCGTGGTCGGTGGGCCAAGTCGGAATCTGGTTGCGACTCAATGGTGTGGTAGGGCACCAAGTCTGTGTCATGGTGTGCCCTTCAACGGGTGCAAGTGTAACATAGAGCTCGACCGCTCACGTTTACCTTGAACAAATTAGAGTGCTTAAAGCAGGGTGCCCAAACGCCCTAGAATAATCTTGCATGGAATAATGGAATACGACCTTGGTCTAATCTTTCATTGGTTTGTACTCAGACCGGAGGTAATGATTAACAGAAGTAGTTGGGGACACTAGTATTACGGCGCGAGAGGTGAAATTCGTAGACCGTCGTAAGACTAACTAAAGCGAAGGCATTTGTCAAGGATGCTTTCTTTAATCAAGAACGAAAGTTAGAGGATCGAAGGCGATTAGATACCGCCCTAGTTCTAACCGTAAACGATGCCAACTAGCAATTGGGAGACGCTACAACCAGGTGCTCTCAGTAGCTTCCGGGAAACCAAAGTCAGGTTCCGGGGGAAGTATGGTTGCAAAGTTGAAACTTAAAGGAATTGACGGAAGGGCACCACAATGAAATGGAGCTTGCGGTTCAATTTGACTCAACACGGGAAAACTTACCAGGTCCGAACTTATGGAGGTGAGACAGATTAATAGCTCTTTCTCAAATTTAAGGGTAGTGGTGCATGGCCGTTCTTAGTTCGTGGATTGATTTGTCTGGTTAATTCCGATAACGAACGTGACTCACATATGCTAACTAGAACGCAGTCAGCGTTAATGCGTCGATGCCGATTGGAACGGGTTAGGACCTTTCGGTGGAGTATGACCTGACACCTTCGCTGTTCGTGTGCGCAAGTGCACTTACGGTACGCTGCTTAGCAGGACAATTTGTGTTTAGCAAAATGAGATCGAGCGATAACAGGTCCGTGATGCCCTTAGATGTTCTGGGCTACACGCGTGCTACAATGTGGGTAGCAGCGTGTCTCCTATTCCGAGAGGAACGGGAAATCACTCAAATACTCACTTAGTAGGGATTATGGATTGCAATGGTCCATATGAACTCGGAACTTCTAGTAAGTGCTGGTCATCAGCCAGCGTTGAATACGTCCCTGCCCTTTGTACACACCGCCCGTCGCTACTACCGATGGATTATTTAGTGAGGTCTTTGGAGATGATCGTTCGCTGGATCCTCGTGAACCGCGTCTGCTTTATCGAAGTTGACCGAACTTGATGATTTAGAGGAAGTAAAAGTCGTAACAAGGTTTCCGTAGGTGAACCTGCGGAAGGATCATTAGTGGCCAAGTGATCCTTCCAGAAGTCCGAACCTGCGGGTTGAGACTTCGGCACAAGTTGCCATATGATAATTGACGAAACACTATAGAAGTCCGAACCTGCGGGTTGAGACTTCGGCACAAGTTGCCATATGATAATTGACGTAACACTAACAAGTCCGAACCTGCGGGTTGAGACTTAGGCACACGTTGCCTTATACATGACTTCGAACAAATACACAAGTCCGAACCTGCGGGTTGAGACTTAGGCACAAGTTGCCTTATACATGACTTCGAACAAATACACAAGTCCGAACCTGCGGGTTGAGACTTAGGCACAAGTTGCCATATGAAAGTTGACGAAACACTAACAAGTCCGAACCTGCGGGTTGAGACTTAGGCACACGTTGCCTTATACATGACTTCGAACAAATACACAAGTCCGAACCTGCGGGTTGAGACTTAGGCACAAGTTGCCTTATACATACATTGGCCAAATAAACAGAAGTCCGAACCTGCGGGTTGAGACTTAGGCACAAGTTGCCATATTATATTCGATCAAACACTAGGTAGTCCGAACCTGCGGGTTGAGACTCAAGACCGTAACAAGATGTCACTATACAAGTCCGAACCTAAGGGTTGAGACTTAATGCGATCTAGATACCAAGTTGACATCCAATACCTGTTGAGCAAAACCAAAGATTCCCTGTTCTCGAATGATTACACTATATAACAGGGAATCATGAAGAAATCAAGCAAGCGTGAAACAAAGTCATCACTTGGGCATGCTCGATAGCCAACCACATGACCTTAACCTAAGAGAGCATGCAAACCACATGATACCTATAAACGATTAACCCGCCCTAGTTCAATCGTTCACCAAGTGATGACTTCAGTATGGCTAAGAGAAAAACTTTTAAATGGGAAAAACTCTAAGTCCGAACCTCCGGGTTGAGACTTCCGCGTCGGAGGTGGGCGCACCTCCTATCCGAAAGATGATGAATCAGGGGTGTTCGGTCAGCAATGGTCGGATTCCCCGTCGTAGTCCAACTATGACAATCAAAGTCAAGACCTCCGGGTTGAGACTTTCCGCGAGTACAAGCATAAAGGAACACGGACCAAGCCGTACCGAGAGAATCGGTACTAGAGCCCTCGTGGTTCTACATTGAGAGAGCCCTCGTGGTTCTCATTAGGGGCTTTATGCAAGTCGTACTCAATACTGTGGTTTGAAGTATAAAGTAGTCCTCGCCTGGTCCACGCTGCTTCGGCGGTCCTGGGTAAGATAGTTAATTCTAGCTTGCCCTATAGTGGAATGAGGACACTTAATGCTTCGTCTTTTAGCGGCGGCTAGACTCCTCCTCACGGGGAACGAGTTGACGCACACAGCGGCGGCTTACGCACTATGGCAATCATGGATGCCTGAAGATTCCGTGAAGTTCTCCCCTGGTCCACGCTGCCTCGGCAGTCCTGGGTAAAATGGAATATTTCCAGCTTGCCCTATAGTGGAAGAGGACTATCCAACAATACAAAGTCAAGACCTCCGGGTTGAGACTTTCCGCGTCGGTGGTGTCGCGCACCGCCTATCCGAAAGATGGTGTAACAGGGGTGTTCGATCAGCAATGGTCGGATGCCCCGTCATAGTCCAACTATGACAACCAAAGTCAAGACCTCCGGGTTGAGACTTTCCGCGTCCGGAGGTACGCGTACCGCCTACCCGAAAGATGGTGTGCTTCTGGGGTATTCGATGAGTCGGATACCCCGTCGTAGTCCAACTATGACAATACAAAGTCAAGACCTCCGGGTTGAGACTTCCGCGTCGGAGGTGCGCGCACCGCCTACCCGAAAGATGGTGAATCAGGGGTGTTCGATCAGCAATGGTCGGATGCCCCGTCGTAGTCCAACTATGACAATCAAAGTCAAGACCTCCGGGTTGAGACTTCCGCGTCCGGAGGTACGCGTACCGCCTACCCGAAAGATGGTGAATCAGGGGTGTTCGATCAGCAATGGTCGGATGCCCCGTCGTAGTCCAACTATGACAATCAAAGTCAAGACCTCCGGGTTGAGACTTCCGCGTCCGGAGGTACGCGTACCGCCTACCCGAAAGATGGTGAATCAGGGGTGTTCGATCAGCAATGGTCGGATGCCCCGTCGTAGTCCAACTATGACAATACAAAGTCAAGACCTCCGGGTTGAGACTTTTCGCGAGTACAAGCATAAAGGAACACGGACCAAGCCGTACCGAGAGAATCGGTACTAGAGCCCTCGTGGTTCTACATTGAGAGAGCCCTCGTGGTTCTCATTAGGGGCTTTATGCAAGACGTACTCAATACTGTGGTGTGAAGTATAAAGTATAGAGTCCTCCACTGGTCCACGCTGCTCCGGCGGTCCTGGGTAAGATAGTTCATTCTAGCTTGCCCTATGTGGAAGAGGACTCAATACCCTACCTGTTGAGCTTGAAACAAAGTCATCACTTGGGCATGCTCATATTGCCATACAATATTCCATTATCTACTAATGAGCATGCAGCTATATGATTATAACCTGTAAACGATTACCCCGCCGTAGTTCAGCGCTTCAACCAAGTGATGACTTCAGTATGGCTAGTGTGTGAAGTATAAAGTATAGTCCTCCCCTGGTCCACACTGCTTCGGCGGTCCTGGGTAAGATAGTTAGTTCTAGCTTGCCCTATGTGGAAGAGGACACCATACTTAATACTGTGGTGTAATGAACAAAGTATAGTCCTCCACTGGTCCACGCTGCTTTGCAGTCCTGGGTAAGATAGTTAATTCTAGCTTGCCCTATGTGGAAGAGGGCATACAAGACAAAGTATAGTTCTCCCCTGGTCCACGCTGCTCCGGCGGTCCTGGGTAAGATAGTTAATTCTAGCTTGCCCTATGTGGAAGAGAGCATACATGAACCAAGAACGAAGGTTATGATCGAGGAATGATTCGACAACTAACCGATGGTATGAAATGTGAAGAATTCAAGCAAGCACACAATCAAGTCATCACTTGGGCATGCTCGATAGCCAACCTCATGACATTAACCTAGTAGAGCATGCGAAAACCAATATATATGTAAACGATGCCTCCCTAGTTCAGCGCTTCAACCAAGTGATGACTTCAGAATGGCTAAATCAAATCGGTTCAAAACATACCATCGGTACCCTATTGAAACACACAAGTCGATATCAAACCTCTTAATTGTGTAGTCCTCCACTGGTCCACGCCGCTGCGGCGGTCCTGGGTAAGATAGTTCATTCTAGCTTGCCCTATGTGGAAGAGGGCACATTACTCAATACTGTGGTGTTATGAACAAAGTATAGTCCTCCACTGGTCCACGCTGCTTCGGCGGTCCTGGGTAAGATAGTTAATTCTAGCTTGCCCTATGTGGAAGAGGGCATACAAGACAAAGTATAGTTCTCCCCTGGTCCACGCTGCTTCGGCGGTCCTGGGTAAGATAGTTAATTCTAGCTTGCCCTATGTGGAAGAGAGCATACATGAACCAAGAACGAAGGTTATGATCGAGGAATGATTCGACAACTAACCGATGGTATGAAATGTGAAGAATTCAAGCAAGCACACAATCAAGTCATCACTTGGGCATGCTCGATAGCCAACCCTATGACATTAACCTAGTAGAGCATGCGAAACCCAATATATATGTAAACGATGCCTCCCTAGTTCAGCGCTTCAACCAAGTGATGACTTCAGAATGGCTAAATCAAATCGGTTCAAAACATACCATCGGTACCCTATTGAAACACACAAGTCGATATCAAACCTCATGATTGTGTAGTCCTCCACTGGTCCACGCCGCTGCGGCGGTCCTGGGTAAGATAGTTCATTCTAGCTTGCCCTATGTGGAAGAGGGCACATTACTCAATACTGTGGTGTTATGAACAAAGTATAGTCCTCCACTGGTCCACGCTGCTTCGGCGGTCCTGGGTAAGATAGTTAATTCTAGCTTGCCCTATGTGGAAGAGGGCATACAAGACAAAGTATAGTTCTCCCCTGGTCCACGCTGCTTCGGCGGTCCTGGGTAAGATAGTTAATTCTAGCTTGCCCTATGTGGAAGAGAGCATACATGAACCAAGAACGAAGGTTATGATCGAGGAATGATTCGACAACTAACCGATGGTATGAAATGTGAAGAATTCAAGCAAGCACACAATCAAGTCATCACTTGGGCATGCTCGATAGCCAACCCTATGACATTAACCTAGTAGAGCATGCGAAACCCAATATATATGTAAACGATGCCTCCCTAGTTCAGCGCTTCAACCAAGTGATGACTTCAGAATGGCTAAATCAAATCGGTTCAAAACATACCATCGGTACCCTATTGAAACACACAAGTCGATATCAAACCTCATGATTGTGTAGTCCTCCACTGGTCCACGCCGCTTCGGCCGTCCTGGGTAAAATGGAACATTCCAGCTTGCCCTATGTGGAAGAGGGCACATTACTCAATACTGTGGTGTGAAGTATAAAGATCAGTTCTCCCCTGGTCCACGCTGCTTCGGCGGTCCTGGGTAAGATAGTTCATTCTAGCTTGCCCTATGTGGAAGAGGACACTTAATACTTCGTCTCTAAGCGGCGGCTTGACTCCTCCCTACGGGGAACGGGTTTACGCGCACAGCGGCGGCTTACGCACTATGGCAGTCATGGATGCCTTACGTTTCTATGAAAAGTGTGTTCCTCCCCTGGTCCACGCTGCTTCGGCAGTCCTGGGTAAGATAGTTAGTTCTAGCTTGCCCTATGTGGAAGAGGACACGTAGACTTACTGTGGTGTGAAGTATAAAGTTCAGTTCTCCCCTGGTCCACGCCGCTTCGGCCGTCCTGGGTAAAATGGATTCATCCAGCTTGCCCTATGTGGAATGAGGACACTTTATGCTTCGTCTCTAAGCGGCGGCTTGCTCCTCCCTACGGGGAATGGGTATACGCGCACAGCGGCGGCTTACGTTATGGCAGTCATGGATGCCTTACGTTTCCATGAAAAGTGTGTTCCTCCCCTGGTCCACGCTGCTCCGGCAGTCCTGGGTAAGATAGTTAGTTCTAGCTTGCCCTATGTGGAAGAGGACACGTAGACTTACTGTGGTGTGAAGTATAAGGTTCAGTTCTCCCCTGGTCCACGCCGCTTCGGCCGTCCTGAGTAAAATGGATTCATCCAGCTTGCCCTATGTGGAATGAGGACACTTTATGCTTCGTCTCTAAGCGGCGGCTTGCTCCTCCCTACGGGGAACGGGTATACGCGCACAGCGGCGGCTTACGCAAGTTAGTCACCCTCGGCAGTGGATCACTCGGCTCATGGATCGATGAAGACCGCAGCTAACTGCGCGTCATAATGTGAACTGCAGGACACATGAACATTGATAAGTTGAACGCATATTGCACGTCGTGGGAACCTACCATGATGTACAGATGACTGAGCGCTTATATTTGAGAAATGTATCGCATACATTTAACTACGCCGTGACACCCGTCACGAGACGTGCACCATGATGTTAACTAGGGTCGCGACGACCCGCTAGCATTAAAGAACCCGTGGTTTACAATATACTGGCATTGGAATTCGAAGTATTTAGAGCGTCCGTGTTCCCGCGTGAGGCGGAAGTACGAGGAGAAGGCGTGCTTGTGGTGTCTGTGGTGGTGTTTACTGATGTCTAGCTTCAGCTTATTTATTTATTTAAATAGAAGCGAAGATGTCAAAGTAGCGTCGAAGCAGCAGCGAATAGCACAAATGATTCAAGTATGGAAGTTGACCAAAGGAACACAAACAAACTAGCGTATGGGCAAAGGAAGGTATCAGTGAGTTAAACCACACGCGGGCTAACAGCCCGTTAACCGAGTCCAACGGTACATATTGGACATTGAAACAAAGTAGTCGCAAGCCAGATGTGACGATAACAACCGCAAGGTACATAAGCCTCAGTTCATGTGTGACAACCCCCTGAATTTAAGCATA
>NW_026525123.1:105000-117500 GCF_943734705.1 Anopheles coustani | reverse complement strand
TAAAGGGAAAGGATCTTGGTGATATAAGGTGACAAAGTCGAGAAAAGTTGCCTCAAAATCATGAAAAATGTGAAAAATTGGCTAAGTCCCGGGTGCCTTAAGGGCAGGTTGATCGAATGTACCGAGCTGGCGGTACGAGATAGAGACTTGGTGTAGAACAATTATATGTTTGGCATGGCAAGACCTACATTTGGTCAATACAAAGTGAGAAGATCAAAGAAACCCGTAAGGGTGATATTGGTGTCCAAAGGTAAAAAGCACTAAGTCTTGGAAAACTTATATGAAGAAAAAGGACCCTGATGGGTCATATAGGATGGATCGAAAAATCGGCTAAGTCCCAAAATGGGGATGTCAGAACTACACTCATGTGTTACCACACCAAGCAAGGCAAACTTATATGAAGGAAAGGACCCTGATGGGTCATATGGTATTTTACGAAAAATCGGCTAAGTCCCAAAATGGGGATGTCAGAACTACACTCAAATGTTACCACACCAAGCAAGGCAAACTTATATGAAGCAAAGGACCCTGATGGGTCATATGGTATTTTACGAAAAATCGGCTAAGTCCCAAAATGGGGATGTCAGAACTACACTAAAATGTTACCACACCAAGCAAGGCAAACTTATATGAAGGCAAGGAACCTGATGGGTCATATGGTATTTTACGAAAAATCGGCTAAGTCCCAAAATGATGATGTCAGAACTACACTAAAAGGTTACCACACCAAGCAAGGCAAACTTATATGAAGGCAAGGACCCTGATGGGTCATATGGTATTTTACGAAAAATCGGCTAAGTCCCAAAATGGGGATGTCAGAACTACACTCAAATGTTACCACACCAAGCAAGGCAAACTTATATGAAGGCAAGGACCCTGATGGGTCATATGGTATTTTACGAAAAATCGGCTAAGTCCCAAAATGGGGATGTCAGAACTACACTCAAATGTTACCACACCAAGCAAGGCAAACTTATATGAAGCAAAGGACCCTGATGGGTCATATGGTATTTTACGAAAAATCGGCTAAGTCCCAAAATGATGATGTCAGAACTACACTCAAATGTTACCACACCAAGCAAGGCAAACTTATATGAAGGCAAGGACCCATATGGGTCATATGGCATTTTACGAAAAATCGGCTAAGTCCCAAAATGAGGATGTCAGAACTACACTCAAATGTTACCACACCAAGCAAGGCAAACTTATATGAAGCAAAGGACCCTGATGGGTCATATGGTATTTTACGAAAAATCGGCTAAGTCCCAAAATGATGATGTCAGAACTACACTCAAATGTTACCACACCAAGCAAGGCAAACTTATATGAAGGCAAGGACCCTGATGGGTCATATGGTATTTTACGAAAAATCGGCTAAGTCCCAAAATGGGGATGTCAGAACTACACTCAAATGTTACCACACCAAGCAAGGCAAACTTATATGAAGCAAAGGACCCTGATGGGTCATATGGTATTTTACGAAAAATCGGCTAAGTCCCAAAATGATGATGTCAGAACTACACTCAAATGTTACCACACCAAGCAAGGCAAACTTATATGAAGGAAAGGACCCATATGGGTCATATGGCATTTTACGAAAAATCGGCTAAGTCCCAAAATGAGGATGTCAGAACTACACTAAAAAGTTACCACACCAAGCAAGGCAAAGTACCTAGGTGAACCCTAGGAAGAAACACGGACCAAGTCAGATGGCCTAAGTCAAGAGAACAAGTGACCTAGGCAAAGTTGTATGACGGTGAGGACCCTGAAAAATCTGGTTAGTGTAGTTTAGACAGGGGAGGTTTTTGGGTCGGCTGAACCTCCTTATTTTGGGTTTTGACCTCCTCAAGAAGCTACACCTAGGCAAACTGCCTAGGGTGAAAGTGCGAAGACCAATCGAATAGTAAGACAAGTTTTGACCGATCGCCCTAGGCAAGCTTGTATGAAGAAAGGGACCCTATGGGTCATATGGAAATACATGAAAAATCGGCTAAGTCCCAAAATTGGGATGTCTGAACTACACTAAAAAGTTACCACATCAAGCAAGGCAAAGTACCTAGGTGAACCCTAGGAAGAAACACGGACCAAGTCAGATGGCCTAAGTCAAGAGTGCAAGTGACCTAGGCAAAGTTGTATGACGGTGAGGACCCTGAAAAATCTGGTTAGTGTAGTTTAGACAGGGGAGGTTTTTGGGTCGGCTGAACCTCCTTATTTTGGGTTTTGACCTCCTCAAGAAGCTACACCTAGGCAAACTGCCTAGGGTGAAAGTGCGAAGACCAATCGAATAGTAAGACAAGTTTTGACCGATCGCCCTAGGCAAGCTTGTATGAAGAAAGGGACCCTATGGGTCATATGGAAATACATGAAAAATCGGCTAAGTCCCAAAATTGGGATGTCTGAACTACACTAAAAAGTTACCACATCAAGCAAGGCAAAGTACCTAGGTGAACCCTAAGAAGAAACACGGACCAAGTCAGATGGCCTAAGTCAAGAGTACAAGTGACCTAGGCAAAGTTGTATGGCGCTGAGGACCCTGAAAAATCGGGTTAGTGTAGTTCAGACAGGGGAGGTTTTTGGGTCGGCTGAACCTCCTTATTTTGGGTTTTGACCTCCTCAAGAAGCTACACCTAGGCAAACTGCCTAGGGTGAAAGTGCGAAGACCAATCGAATAGTAAGACAAGTTTTGACCGATCGCCCTAGGCAAGCTTGTATGAAGAAAGGGACCCTATGGGTCATATGGAAATACATGAAAAATCGGCTAAGTCCCAAAATTGGGATGTCTGAACTACACTAAAAAGTTACCACATCAAGCAAGGCAAAGTACCTAGGTGAACCCTAGGAAGAAACACGGACCAAGTCAGATGGCCTAAGTCAAGAGTACAAGTGACCTAGGCAAAGTTGTATGGCGCTGAGGACCCTGAAAAATCGGGTTAGTGTAGTTCAGACAGGGGAGGTTTCTGGGTCGGCTGAACCTCCTTATTTCGGGTTTTGGCCTCCTCAAGAAGACAGACCTAGGCAAACTGCCTAGGGTGAAAGTGCGAAGACCAATCGAATAGTAAGACAAGTTTTGACCGATCGCCCTAGGCAAGCTTGTATGAAGAAAGGGACCCATAGGGTCATATGGAAATTCATGAAAAATCGGCTAAGTCCCAAAATTGGGATGTCAGAACTACACTATAAAGTTACCACATCAAGCAAGGCAAAGTACCTAGGTGAACCCTAGGAAGAAACACGGACCAAGTCAGATGGCCTAAGTCAAGAGTATAAGTGACCTAGGCAAAGTTGTATGGCGCTGAGGACCCTGAAAAATCGGGTTAGTGTAGTTAAGACAGGGGAGGTTTCAGGGTCGGCTGGACCTCCTTATTTCGGGTTTTGGCCTCCTCAAGAAGACAGACCTAGGCGAATTGCCTAGGGTGAAACTGCGAAGACCAATCGAATAGTAAGACAAGTTTTGACCGATCGCCCTAGGCAAGCTTGTATGAAGAAAGGGACCCTTAGGGTCATATGGAAATTCATGAAAAATCGGCTAAGTCCCAAAATTGGGATGTCAGAACTACACTAAAAAGTTACCACATCAAGCAAGGCAAAGTACCTAGGTGAACCCTAGGAAGAAACACGGACCAAGTCAGATGGCCTAAGTCAAGAGTATAAGTGACCTAGGGAAAGTTGTATGACGGTGAGGACCCTGAAAAATCGGGTTAGTGTAGTTAAGACAGGGGAGGTTTCAGGGTCGGCCAGACCTCCTTATTTCGGGTTTTGGCCTCCTCAAGAAGACAGACCTAGGCGAATTGCCTAGGGTGAAACTGCGAAGACCAATCGAATAGTAAGACAAGTTTTGACCGATCGCCCTAGGCAAGCTTGTATGAAGAAAGGGACCCTATGGGTCATATGGAAATATACGAAAAATCGGCTAAGTCCCAAAATTGGGATGTCAGAACTACACTATAAAGTTACCACATTAGCAAGGCAGACTTGTATGAAGAACGGGACCCTGGTGAAAGTAGCAAATATCCCAAACCGAACATGAATATTATACACACAAGAGTACGAACATAAAGGAACACGGACCAAGCGTACCGAGAGAATCGGTACTATAGAACCCTCGTGGTTCTACACAAAGACTTTATGTTAGGGGTTCAAGCCCCATAGTACTCAAACGGTGACAGTAGCAAATATCCCAAAACGAACGTGAATCTTATTCACAAGAGTACGAACATAAAGGAACACGGACCAAGCGTACCGAGAGAATCGGTACTATAGAGCCCTCGTGGTTCTACACAAAGACTTTATGTTCGGGGTTCACACCCCAAATCGAACGTGGAATTTACTTTCTGATGGTCATGCGGTCGTCCAAAGGGGTCTAGTATCCTGGGATGACAAGCATCACGGGCACAGCTCGTATCAAAACAGTCGAAGAGGCCCGCGAAAGCTTGCTTTCCATGGCTATGCGATGCACAAATTGAGTTTACTCACCGTAGTATAAAACGAACGAACCGAACCTATCCGAGTAGGGATAATGGGCGCAGTAACATACTTCTGTGACCCAGCGAGAGTTGAACGAGGTGACATGAACTGTCAGTGGCTTATATCAGATGGGATACATACATGAGATTGCTTTCAAATCTACACTCGAAAACCTAACCAAGTAAAAGCGAACGTGGGGAGGATTCGAAACCGGTAACGAAATCTTAAGTTGGAAAGAGTCATCACTATGGATACATATTATGCGAAACCAATCAAGTGCTCAGTACTGATCCAAAACCTAAGAGCACTAGTGAACACCTTATTCTCACCCTAGTTCACATCCAAGTGATCGACCACGTGTGTGAAGCAAAGACCAATCGAATTCCTCAATGGACTGAACACTATGAACAAATGGCCAAAAACGTTATAACTATCCAAACATCCTACTATCTAGCGAAAGTCATCACGATGGAACCATACAATGATCTTAACCTATAGCGCTCACCTATTCCTACCCAGAGTGCAAGTGAACATATTGCTCACCCTAACCAGTTCACATCCACGTGATCGACTAACATACCGAAGTTACCACAAGTCAAAGTTATACGTTTACAAGCGCAAGACCAATCGAAAACCCCGAAAGCAATCTCGACCCAAAATGTATTATCCGTGAGTGTAGTCGAGTCTCGTACTCGTCATCTGTAATCGTCGGATAGAATATCCAGTACACGGTTGTCTTTCCAAATGAAATCTACATACAGAACTCGCTCTTGGCAAATGGGTGGCATTGGCGCAATCAGGAGCGAGTTCCCGTCCGGGTGCCAAGTGATTGGCAAATGTCTGGGGGAAAGCAACCATATATTGATTTGTCTGTTAGTGTACTGGGTGTTTGAGGTATGTAGTATCCACGCTTGGTTGGGTGTGTCAGAGGACCATGGATGCGTTCACAACCCCAATTGGGGTACATCGGGAATGATTTTGTGGAACCGATGTGCCCGGCACACACTAAGTTTTGTTGCAAGTTAATAGTGTGCCATGTCCGGGGGGGTTGTGATTAAACTCTGGTGAATTGCGTACTGTGGTGATTGGGGTATGAAAGCCCCGCAGTTGCAATGATCGGACGCGCCTAGCGTGTCCTTTAGTTGATGGTAGGGAAATGAAGGCCCTTGTCAGCTCACCTAAGTATTCATGGAAGTTTGGCATAAGGTCGCTGTGGTAGGGGTATGAAGGCCCCGTCAGCGCATGCACAATCGGGCGCACGAGCGCTTAGCGGAGTCGAATGCCGCTCAAGTGCCTGTCCGGTGCATCGGGTGTGTGTGATACGAGGGCAATGAGGTTCGCACGGGGGCTCGCCTCCCGTGTGCTACCGGACTTGACAACATATAGAACGTGGTGTTTGCTCCTCCGGGTGCAATGGGACAATGAACATTCGAACGCAAAGTCGGAATTCTGGTTGATCCTACCAGTAATATACGCTCGTCTCAAAGGTTAAGCCATGCATGTCTAAGTACAAACAGATTTAATGTGAAACCGCATAAGGCTCAGTATAACAGCTATAATTTACGAGATCATCAACCTAGTTACTTGGATAACTGTGGAAAATCTAGAGCTAATACATGCAACATGCCAGGACCCTCGCGGGAACTGGTGCACTTATTAGTCAAACCAATCGCGGGTTCTCCGTGTCATTGAGTTGAAGTCTGGATAATGATGCTGATCGTATGGTCTCGCACCGACGACAGATCTCGCAAATATCTGCCCTATCAACTATGGATGGTAGTATAGAGGACTACCATGGTTGCAACGGGTAACGGGGAATCAGGGTTCGATTCCGGAGAGGGAGCCTGAGAAATGGCTACCACATCCAAGGAAGGCAGCAGGCGCGTAAATTACCCAATCCCGGGACGGGGAGGTAGTGACGAGAAATAACAATATGAAACTCTTTAATGATGTTTCATAATTGGAATGAGTAGAGCATAAATCCTTCTACGAGGATCAAGTGGAGGGCAAGTCTGGTGCCAGCAGCCGCGGTAATTCCAGCTCCACTAGCGTATATTAAAATTGTTGCGGTTAAAACGTTCGAAGTTGATACTTGTCCAACACAGTCCGGCTCCGCCGACCCGGTCAACCCGTGGTCGGTGGGCCAAGTCGGAATCTGGTTGCGACTCAATGGTGTGGTAGGGCACCAAGTCTGTGTCATGGTGTGCCCTTCAACGGGTGCAAGTGTAACATAGAGCTCGACCGCTCACGTTTACCTTGAACAAATTAGAGTGCTTAAAGCAGGGTGCCCAAACGCCCTAGAATAATCTTGCATGGAATAATGGAATACGACCTTGGTCTAATCTTTCATTGGTTTGTACTCAGACCGGAGGTAATGATTAACAGAAGTAGTTGGGGACACTAGTATTACGGCGCGAGAGGTGAAATTCGTAGACCGTCGTAAGACTAACTAAAGCGAAGGCATTTGTCAAGGATGCTTTCTTTAATCAAGAACGAAAGTTAGAGGATCGAAGGCGATTAGATACCGCCCTAGTTCTAACCGTAAACGATGCCAACTAGCAATTGGGAGACGCTACAACCAGGTGCTCTCAGTAGCTTCCGGGAAACCAAAGTCAGGTTCCGGGGGAAGTATGGTTGCAAAGTTGAAACTTAAAGGAATTGACGGAAGGGCACCACAATGAAATGGAGCTTGCGGTTCAATTTGACTCAACACGGGAAAACTTACCAGGTCCGAACTTATGGAGGTGAGACAGATTAATAGCTCTTTCTCAAATTTAAGGGTAGTGGTGCATGGCCGTTCTTAGTTCGTGGATTGATTTGTCTGGTTAATTCCGATAACGAACGTGACTCACATATGCTAACTAGAACGCAGTCAGCGTTAATGCGTCGATGCCGATTGGAACGGGTTAGGACCTTTCGGTGGAGTATGACCTGACACCTTCGCTGTTCGTGTGCGCAAGTGCACTTACGGTACGCTGCTTAGCAGGACAATTTGTGTTTAGCAAAATGAGATCGAGCGATAACAGGTCCGTGATGCCCTTAGATGTTCTGGGCTACACGCGTGCTACAATGTGGGTAGCAGCGTGTCTCCTATTCCGAGAGGAACGGGAAATCACTCAAATACTCACTTAGTAGGGATTATGGATTGCAATGGTCCATATGAACTCGGAACTTCTAGTAAGTGCTGGTCATCAGCCAGCGTTGAATACGTCCCTGCCCTTTGTACACACCGCCCGTCGCTACTACCGATGGATTATTTAGTGAGGTCTTTGGAGATGATCGTTCGCTGGATCCTCGTGAACCGCGTCTGCTTTATCGAAGTTGACCGAACTTGATGATTTAGAGGAAGTAAAAGTCGTAACAAGGTTTCCGTAGGTGAACCTGCGGAAGGATCATTAGTGGCCAAGTGATCCTTCCAGAAGTCCGAACCTGCGGGTTGAGACTTCGGCACAAGTTGCCATATGATAATTGACGAAACACTATAGAAGTCCGAACCTGCGGGTTGAGACTTCGGCACAAGTTGCCATATGATAATTGACGTAACACTAACAAGTCCGAACCTGCGGGTTGAGACTTAGGCACACGTTGCCTTATACATGACTTCGAACAAATACACAAGTCCGAACCTGCGGGTTGAGACTTAGGCACAAGTTGCCTTATACATGACTTCGAACAAATACACAAGTCCGAACCTGCGGGTTGAGACTTAGGCACAAGTTGCCATATGAAAGTTGACGAAACACTAACAAGTCCGAACCTGCGGGTTGAGACTTAGGCACACGTTGCCTTATACATGACTTCGAACAAATACACAAGTCCGAACCTGCGGGTTGAGACTTAGGCACAAGTTGCCTTATACATACATTGGCCAAATAAACAGAAGTCCGAACCTGCGGGTTGAGACTTAGGCACAAGTTGCCATATTATATTCGATCAAACACTAGGTAGTCCGAACCTGCGGGTTGAGACTCAAGACCGTAACAAGATGTCACTATACAAGTCCGAACCTAAGGGTTGAGACTTAATGCGATCTAGATACCAAGTTGACATCCAATACCTGTTGAGCAAAACCAAAGATTCCCTGTTCTCGAATGATTACACTATATAACAGGGAATCATGAAGAAATCAAGCAAGCGTGAAACAAAGTCATCACTTGGGCATGCTCGATAGCCAACCACATGACCTTAACCTAAGAGAGCATGCAAACCACATGATACCTATAAACGATTAACCCGCCCTAGTTCAATCGTTCACCAAGTGATGACTTCAGTATGGCTAAGAGAAAAACTTTTAAATGGGAAAAACTCTAAGTCCGAACCTCCGGGTTGAGACTTCCGCGTAGGAGGTGCGCCCACCTCCTATCCGAAAGATGATGAATCAGGGGTGTTCGGTCAGCAATGGTCGGATTCCCCGTCGTAGTCCAACTATGACAATCAAAGTCAAGACCTCCGGGTTGAGACTTTCCGCGAGTACAAGCATAAAGGAACACGGACCAAGCCGTACCGAGAGAATCGGTACTAGAGCCCTCGTGGTTCTACATTGAGAGAGCCCTCGTGGTTCTCATTAGGGGCTTTATGCAAGTCGTACTCAATACTGTGGGTTGAAGTATAAAGTAGTCCTCGCCTGGTCCACGCTGCTTCGGCGGTCCTGGGTAAGATAGTTAATTCTAGCTTGCCCTATAGTGGAATGAGGACACTTAATGCTTCGTCTTTTAGCGGCGGCTAGACTCCTCCTCACGGGGAACGAGTTGACGCACACAGCGGCGGCTTACGCACTATGGCAATCATGGATGCCTGAAGATTCCGTGAAGTTCTCCCCTGGTCCACGCTGCCTCGGCAGTCCTGGGTAAAATGGAATATTTCCAGCTTGCCCTATAGTGGAAGAGGACTATCCAACAATACAAAGTCAAGACCTCCGGGTTGAGACTTTCCGCGTCGGTGGTGTCGCGCACCGCCTATCCGAAAGATGGTGTAACAGGGGTGTTCGATCAGCAATGGTCGGATGCCCCGTCATAGTCCAACTATGACAACCAAAGTCAAGACCTCCGGGTTGAGACTTTCCGCGTCCGGAGGTACGCGTACCGCCTACCCGAAAGATGGTGTGCTTCTGGGGTATTCGATGAGTCGGATACCCCGTCGTAGTCCAACTATGACAATACAAAGTCAAGACCTCCGGGTTGAGACTTCCGCGTCGGAGGTGCGCGCACCGCCTACCCGAAAGATGGTGAATCAGGGGTGTTCGATCAGCAATGGTCGGATGCCCCGTCGTAGTCCAACTATGACAATCAAAGTCAAGACCTCCGGGTTGAGACTTCCGCGTCCGGAGGTACGCGTACCGCCTACCCGAAAGATGGTGAATCAGGGGTGTTCGATCAGCAATGGTCGGATGCCCCGTCGTAGTCCAACTATGACAATCAAAGTCAAGACCTCCGGGTTGAGACTTCCGCGTCCGGAGGTACGCGTACCGCCTACCCGAAAGATGGTGAATCAGGGGTGTTCGATCAGCAATGGTCGGATGCCCCGTCGTAGTCCAACTATGACAATACAAAGTCAAGACCTCCGGGTTGAGACTTTTCGCGAGTACAAGCATAAAGGAACACGGACCAAGCCGTACCGAGAGAATCGGTACTAGAGCCCTCGTGGTTCTACATTGAGAGAGCCCTCGTGGTTCTCATTAGGGGCTTTATGCAAGACGTACTCAATACTGTGGTGTGAAGTATAAAGTATAGAGTCCTCCACTGGTCCACGCTGCTCCGGCGGTCCTGGGTAAGATAGTTCATTCTAGCTTGCCCTATGTGGAAGAGGACTCAATACCCTACCTGTTGAGCTTGAAACAAAGTCATCACTTGGGCATGCTCATATTGCCATACAATATTCCATTATCTACTAATGAGCATGCAGCTATATGATTATAACCTGTAAACGATTACCCCGCCGTAGTTCAGCGCTTCAACCAAGTGATGACTTCAGTATGGCTAGTGTGTGAAGTATAAAGTATAGTCCTCCCCTGGTCCACACTGCTTCGGCGGTCCTGGGTAAGATAGTTAGTTCTAGCTTGCCCTATGTGGAAGAGGACACCATACTTAATACTGTGGTGTAATGAACAAAGTATAGTCCTCCACTGGTCCACGCTGCTTTGCAGTCCTGGGTAAGATAGTTAATTCTAGCTTGCCCTATGTGGAAGAGGGCATACAAGACAAAGTATAGTTCTCCCCTGGTCCACGCTGCTCCGGCGGTCCTGGGTAAGATAGTTAATTCTAGCTTGCCCTATGTGGAAGAGAGCATACATGAACCAAGAACGAAGGTTATGATCGAGGAATGATTCGACAACTAACCGATGGTATGAAATGTGAAGAATTCAAGCAAGCACACAATCAAGTCATCACTTGGGCATGCTCGATAGCCAACCTCATGACATTAACCTAGTAGAGCATGCGAAAACCAATATATATGTAAACGATGCCTCCCTAGTTCAGCGCTTCAACCAAGTGATGACTTCAGAATGGCTAAATCAAATCGGTTCAAAACATACCATCGGTACCCTATTGAAACACACAAGTCGATATCAAACCTCTTAATTGTGTAGTCCTCCACTGGTCCACGCCGCTTCGGCGGTCCTGGGTAAGATAGTTCATTCTAGCTTGCCCTATGTGGAAGAGGGCACATTACTCAATACTGTGGTGTTATGAACAAAGTATAGTCCTCCACTGGTCCACGCTGCTTCGGCGGTCCTGGGTAAGATAGTTAATTCTAGCTTGCCCTATGTGGAAGAGGGCATACAAGACAAAGTATAGTTCTCCCCTGGTCCACGCTGCTTCGGCGGTCCTGGGTAAGATAGTTAATTCTAGCTTGCCCTATGTGGAAGAGAGCATACATGAACCAAGAACGAAGGTTATGATCGAGGAATGATTCGACAACTAACCGATGGTATGAAATGTGAAGAATTCAAGCAAGCACACAATCAAGTCATCACTTGGGCATGCTCGATAGCCAACCCTATGACATTAACCTAGTAGAGCATGCGAAACCCAATATATATGTAAACGATGCCTCCCTAGTTCAGCGCTTCAACCAAGTGATGACTTCAGAATGGCTAAATCAAATCGGTTCAAAACATACCATCGGTACCCTATTGAAACACACAAGTCGATATCAAACCTCATGATTGTGTAGTCCTCCACTGGTCCACGCCGCTGCGGCGGTCCTGGGTAAGATAGTTCATTCTAGCTTGCCCTATGTGGAAGAGGGCACATTACTCAATACTGTGGTGTTATGAACAAAGTATAGTCCTCCACTGGTCCACGCTGCTTCGGCGGTCCTGGGTAAGATAGTTAATTCTAGCTTGCCCTATGTGGAAGAGGGCATACAAGACAAAGTATAGTTCTCCCCTGGTCCACGCTGCTTCGGCGGTCCTGGGTAAGATAGTTAATTCTAGCTTGCCCTATGTGGAAGAGAGCATACATGAACCAAGAACGAAGGTTATGATCGAGGAATGATTCGACAACTAACCGATGGTATGAAATGTGAAGAATTCAAGCAAGCACACAATCAAGTCATCACTTGGGCATGCTCGATAGCCAACCCTATGACATTAACCTAGTAGAGCATGCGAAACCCAATATATATGTAAACGATGCCTCCCTAGTTCAGCGCTTCAACCAAGTGATGACTTCAGAATGGCTAAATCAAATCGGTTCAAAACATACCATCGGTACCCTATTGAAACACACAAGTCGATATCAAACCTCATGATTGTGTAGTCCTCCACTGGTCCACGCCGCTTCGGCCGTCCTGGGTAAAATGGAACATTCCAGCTTGCCCTATGTGGAAGAGGGCACATTACTCAATACTGTGGTGTGAAGTATAAAGATCAGTTCTCCCCTGGTCCACGCTGCTTCGGCGGTCCTGGGTAAGATAGTTCATTCTAGCTTGCCCTATGTGGAAGAGGACACTTAATACTTCGTCTCTAAGCGGCGGCTTGACTCCTCCCTACGGGGAACGGGTTTACGCGCACAGCGGCGGCTTACGCACTATGG
>NW_026525123.1:62500-97500 GCF_943734705.1 Anopheles coustani | reverse complement strand
TAGTTAGTTCTAGCTTGCCCTATGTGGAAGAGGGCATACAAGACAAAGTATAGTTCTCCCCTGGTCCACGCTGCTTCGGCGGTCCTGGGTAAGATAGTTAATTCTAGCTTGCCCTATGTGGAAGAGAGCATACATGAACCAAGAACGAAGGTTATGATCGAGGAATGATTCGACAACTAACCGATGGTATGAAATGTGAAGAATTCAAGCAAGCACACAATCAAGTCATCACTTGGGCATGCTCGATAGCCAACCCTATGACATTAACCTAGTAGAGCATGCGAAAACCAATATATATGTAAACGATGCCCCTCCCTAGTTCAGCGCTTCACCAAGTGATGACTTCAGAATGGCTAAATCAAATCGGTTCAAAACATACCATCGGTACCCTATTGAAACACACAAGTCGATATCAAACCTCATGATTGTGTAGTCCTCCACTGGTCCACACTGCTCCGGCGGTCCTGGGTAAGATAGTTCATTCTAGCTTGCCCTATGTGGAAGAGGGCACATTACTCAATACTGTGGTGTTATGAACAAAGTATAGTCCTCCACTGGTCCACGCTGCTTCGGCGGTCCTGGGTAAGATAGTTAGTTCTAGCTTGCCCTATGTGGAAGAGGGCATACAAGACAAAGTATAGTTCTCCCCTGGTCCACGCTGCTTCGGCGGTCCTGGGTAAGATAGTTAATTCTAGCTTGCCCTATGTGGAAGAGAGCATACATGAACCAAGAACGAAGGTTATGATCGAGGAATGATTCGACAACTAACCGATGGTATGAAATGTGAAGAATTCAAGCAAGCACACAATCAAGTCATCACTTGGGCATGCTCGATAGCCAACCACATGACATTAACCTAGTAGAGCATGCGAAAACCAATATATATGTAAACGATGCCTCCCTAGTTCAGCGCTTCAACCAAGTGATGACTTCAGAATGGCTAAATCAAATCGGTTCAAACCATACCATCGGTATCCTATTGAAACACACAAGTCGATATCAAACCTCATGATTGTGTAGTCCTCCACTGGTCCACGCCGCTTCGGCCGTCCTGGGTAAAATGGAACATTCCAGCTTGCCCTATGTGGAAGAGGGCACATTACTCAATACTGTGGTGTGAAGTATAAAGTTCAGTTCTCCCCTGGTCCACGCTGCTTCGGCGGTCCTGGGTAAGATAGTTCATTCTAGCTTGCCCTATGTGGAAGAGGACACTTCATACTTCGTCTCTAAGCGGCGGCTTGACTCCTCCCTACGGGGAACGGGTTTACGCGCACAGCGGCGGCTTACGCACTATGGCAGTCATGGATGCCTTACGTTTCTATGAAAAGTGTGTTCCTCCCCTGGTCCACGCTGCTTCGGCAGTCCTGGGTAAGATAGTTAGTTCTAGCTTGCCCTATGTGGAAGAGGACACGTAGACTTACTGTGGTGTGAAGTATAAAGTTCAGTTCTCCCCTGGTCCACGCCGCTTCGGCCGTCCTGGGTAAAATGGATTCATCCAGCTTGCCCTATGTGGAATGAGGACACTTTATGCTTCGTCTCTAAGCGGCGGCTTGCTCCTCCCTACGGGGAACGGGTATACGCGCACAGCGGCGGCTTACGTTATGGCAGTCATGGATGCCTTACGTTTCCATGAAAAGTGTGTTCCTCCCCTGGTCCACGCTGCTTCGGCAGTCCTGGGTAAGATAGTTAGTTCTAGCTTGCCCTATGTGGAAGAGGACACGTAGACTTACTGTGGTGTGAAGTATAAGGTTCAGTTCTCCCCTGGTCCACGCCGCTTCGGCCGTCCTGGGTAAAATGGATTCATCCAGCTTGCCCTATGTGGAATGAGGACACTTTATGTTTCGTCTCTAAGCGGCGGCTTGCTCCTCCCTACGGGGAACGGGTATACGCGCACAGCGGCGGCTTACGTTATGGCAGTCATGGATGCCTTACGTTTCCATGAAAAGTGTGTTCCTCCCCTGGTCCACGCTGCTTCGGCAGTCCTGGGTAAGATAGTTAGTTCTAGCTTGCCCTATGTGGAAGAGGACACGTAGACTTACTGTGGTGTGAAGTATAAGGTTCAGTTCTCCCCTGGTCCACGCCGCTTCGGCCGTCCTGGGTAAAATGGATTCATCCAGCTTGCCCTATGTGGAATGAGGACACTTTATGCTTCGTCTCTAAGCGGCGGCTTGCTCCTCCCTACGGGGAACGGGTATACGCGCACAGCGGCGGCTTACGCAAGTTAGTCACCCTCGGCAGTGGATCACTCGGCTCATGGATCGATGAAGACCGCAGCTAACTGCGCGTCATAATGTGAACTGCAGGACACATGAACATTGATAAGTTGAACGCATATTGCACGTCGTGGGAACCTACCATGATGTACAGATGACTGAGCGCTTATATTTGAGAAATGTATCGCATACATTTAACTACGCCGTGACACCCGTCACGAGACGTGCACCATGATGTTAACTAGGGTCGCGACGACCCGCTAGCATTAAAGAACCCGTGGTTTACAATATACTGGCATTGGAATTCGAAGTATTTAGAGCGTCCGTGTTCCCGCGTGAGGCGGAAGTACGAGGAGAAGGCGTGCTTGTGGTGTCTGTGGTGGTGTTTACTGATGTCTAGCTTCAGCTTATTTATTTATTTAAATAGAAGCGAAGATGTCAAAGTAGCGTCGAAGCAGCAGCGGTAGCACAAATGATTCAAGTATGGAAGTTGACCAAAGGAACACAAACAAACTAGCGTATGGGCAATGGAAGGTATCAGTGAGTTAAACCACACGCGGGCTAACAGCCCGTTAACCGAGTCCAACGGTACATATTGGACATTGAAACAAAGTAGTCGCAAGCCAGATGTGACGATAACAACCGCAAGGTACATAAGCCTCAGTTCATGTGTGACAACCCCCTGAATTTAAGCATATTAATAAGGGGAGGAAAAGAAACCAACCGGGATTCCCTGAGTAGCTGCGAGCGAAACGGGAGAAGCTCAGCACGTAGGGGTGGCGGCCTGTCCGTCTATCCGATTCCGTTCCGAGATCAAGATTCATCTCCATGCAGCATCCCATTCATCTCCCAGCATCCTAACATATGAATTTCTTAGAATTTATGAAAAATCGACTAAGTCCGAGATGCCTTTAAGTAGGGATGCTGTATTAAGATGGGAGATGAAGAAGATCAAGATTCATCTCCATGCAGCATCCCATTCATCTCCCAGCATCCTAACATATGAATTTCTATGAATTTATGAAAAATCGACTAAGTCCGAGATGCCTTTAAGTAGGGATGCTGTATTGAGATGAGAGATGTAGGAGATCAAGATTCATCTCCATGCAGCATCCCATTCATCTCGCAGCATCCTAAGATATGTTTTTCTAAGAATTTATGAAAAATCGACTAAGTCCGAGATGCATTTAAGTAGGGATGCTGTATTAAGATGGGAGATGAAGAAGATCAAGATTCATCTCCATGCAGCATCCCATTCATCTCGCAGCATCCTAACATATGTTTTTCTTAGAATTTATGAAAAATCGACTAAGTCCGAGATGCATTTAAGTAGGGATGCTGTATTAAGATGGGAGATGAAGTAGATCAAGATTCATCTCCATGCAGCATCCCATTCATCTCGCAGCATCCTAACATATGAATTTCTATGAATTTATGAAAAATCGACTAAGTCCGAGATGCCTTTAAGTAGGGATGCTGTATTAAGATGGGAGATGAAGAAGATCAAGATTCATCTCCATGCAGCATCCCATTCATCTCCCAGCATCCTAACATATGTATTTCTTAGAATTTATGAAAAATCGACTAAGTCCGAGATGGCTTTAAGTAGGGATGCTGTATTAAGATGGGAGATGTAGGAGATCAAGATGCATCTCCATGCAGCATCCCATTCATCTCGCAGCATCCTAACATATGAATTTCTATGAATTTATGAAAAATCGACTAAGTCCGAGATGCCTTTAAGTAGGGATGCTGTATAGATATGGGAGATGTAGAAGATCTAGATTTATCTCCAGGCAGCATCCCATTCATCTCGCAGCATCCTAACATATGTTTTTCTTAGAATTTATGAAAAATCGACTAAGTCCGAGATGCCTTTAAGTAGGGATGCTGTATTAAGATGGGAGATGAAGAAGATCAAGATTCATCTCCATGCAGCATCCCATTCATCTCCCAGCATCCTAACATATGTTTTTCTTAGAATTTATAAAAAATCGACTTTGTCCGAGATGCCTTTAAGTAAGGATGCTGTATTGAGATTGGAGATGAAGAAGATCAAGATTCATCTCCATGCAGCATCCCATTCATCTCCCAGCATCCTAACATATGAATTTCTTAGAATTTATGAAAAATCGACTAAGTCCGAGATGCCTTTAAGTAGGGATGCTGTATTGAGATGGGAGATGTAGGAGATCAAGATTCATCTCCATGCAGCATCCCATTCATCTCGCAGCATCCCAACATATGTTTTTCTTAGAATTTATGAAAAATCGACTAAGTCCGAGATGCCTTTAAGTAGGGATGCTGTATTAAGATGGGAGATGAAGAAGATCAAGATTAATCTCCATGCAGCATCCCATTCATCTCGCTGCATCGTAACATATGTTTTTCTTAGAATTTATGAAAAATCGACTAAGTCCGAGATGCCTTTAAGTAGGGATGCTGTACTAGTATGGGAGATGAAGAAGATCAAGATTCATCTCCATGCAGCATCCCATCCATCTCGCAGCATCCTTACATATGAATTTCTATGAATTTATGAAAAATCGACTAAGTCCGAGATGCCTTTAAGTAGGGATGCTGTATTGAGATTGGAGATGAAGAAGATCAAGATTCATCTCTATGCAGCATCCCATTCATCTCGCAGCATCCTTACATATGAATTTCTTAGAATTTATGAAAAATCGACTAAGTCCGAGATGCCTTTAAGCAGGGATGCTGTATTGAGACGGGAGATGAAGAAGATCAAGATTTATCTCCATGCAGCATCCCATTCATCTTGCAGCATCCTAACATATGTTTTTCTTAGAATTTATGAAAAATCGACTAAGCCCGAGATGCCTTCAAGTAGGGATGCTGTTTTGAGATGGGAGATGAAGAAGATCAAGATTCATCTCCATGCAGCATCCCATTCATCTCCCAGCATCCTAACATATGAATTTCTTAGAATTTATGAAAAATCGACTAAGCCCGAGATGCCTTCAAGTAGGGATGCTGTTTTGAGATGGGAGATGAAGAAGATCAAGATTCATCTCCATGCAGCATCCCATTCATCTCCCAGCATCCTAACATATGAATTTCTTAGAATTTATGAAAAATCGACTAAGTCCGAGATGCCTTTAAGTAGGGATGCTGTATTGAGATGGGAGATGTAGGAGATCAAGATTCATCTCCATGCAGCATCCCATTCATCTCCCAGCATCCTAACATATGAATTTCTTAGAATTTATGAAAAATCGACTAAGTCCGAGATGCCTTTAAGTAGGGATGCTGTATTGAGATGGGAGATGTAGGAGATCAAGATTCATCTCCATGCAGCATCCCATTCATCTCGCAGCATCCCAACATATGTTTTTCTTAGAATTTGTGAAAAATCGACTAAGTCCGAGATGCCTTTACTTAGGGATGCTGTATAGAGATGGGAGATGAAGAAGATCAAAATTCATCTCCATGCAGCATCCCATTCATCTCGCAGCATCCTAACATATGAATTTCTACGAATTTATGAAAAATCGACTAAGTCCGAGATGCCTTTTAGTAGGGATGCTGTATTGAGATGGGAGATGTAGGAGATCAAGATTCATCTCCAGGCAGCATCACATTCATCTCGCAGCATCCTAACATATGAATTTCTAAGAATTTATGAAAAATCGACTAAGTCCGAGATGCCTTTACGTAGGGATGCTGTTTTGAGATGGGAGATGAAGAAGATCAAGATTCATCTCCATGCAGCATCCCATTCATCTCCCAGCATCCTAACATATGTTTTTCTAAGAATTTATGAAAAATCGACTAAGTCCGAGATGGCTTTAAGTAGGGATGCTGTATTGAGATGGGAGATGTAGGAGATCAAGATTCATCTCCATGCAGCATCCCATTCATCTCGCAGCATCCTAACATATAAATTTCTTAGAATTTATAAAAAATCGACTTAGTCCGAGTTGCCTTTACGTAGGGATCCCATTCATCTCCCAGCATCCTAACATATGAATTTCTTAGAATATATGAAAAATCGACTAAGTCCGAGATGGCTTTAAGTAGGGATGCTGCTTTGAGATGGGAGATGAAGAAGATCAAGATTCATCTCCATGCAGCATCCCATTCATCTCGCAGCATCCTAACATATGAATTTCTTAGAATTTATGGAAAATCGACTAAGCCCTAGATGCCTTTAAGTAGGGATGCTGTATTAAGATGAGAGATGAAGAAGATCAAGATTCATCTCCATGCAGCATCCCATTCATCTCGCAGCATCCTAACATATGAATTTCTTAGAATATATGAAAAATCGACTAAGTCCGAGATGGCTTTAAGTAGGGATGCTGCTTTGAGATGGGAGATGAAGAAGATCAAGATTCATCTCCATGCAGCATCCCATTCATCTCGCAGCATCCTAACATATGAATTTCTTAGAATTTATGAAAAATCGACTAAGTCCGAGATGCCTTTAAGTAGGGATGCTGTATTGAGATGGGAGATGAAGAAGATCAAGATTCATCTCCATGCAGCATCCCATTCATCTCGCAGCATCCTAACATATGAATTTCTATGAATTTATGAAAAATCGACTAAGCCCGAGATGCCTTTAAGTAGGGATGCTGTATTAAGATGGGAGATGAAGAAGATCAAGATTCATCTCTGTGCAGCATCCCATTCATCTCGCAGCATCCTAACATATGTTTTTCTTAGAATTTATGAAAAATCGACTAAGTCCGAGATGCCTTTAAGTAGGGATGCTGTCTTAAGATGGGAGATGAAGAAGATCAAGATTCATCTCCATGCAGCATCCCATTCATCTCGCAGCATCCTAACATATGAATTTCTTAGAATTTATGAAAAATCGACTAAGTCCGAGATGCATTTAAGTAGGGATGCTGTATTAAGATGGGAGATGAAGAAGATCAAGATTCATCTCCATGCAGCATCCCATTTACCTCGCAGCATCCTAACATATGAATTTCTATGAATTTATGAAAAATCGACTAAGTCCGAGATGGCTTTAAGTAGGGATGCTGTATTGAGATGAGAGATGTAGGAGATCAAGATTCATCACCATGCAGCATCCCATTCATCTCCCAGCATCCTAACATATGAATTTCTTAGAATTTATGAAAAATCGACTAAGTCCGAGATGCCTTTAAGTAGGGATGCTGTATTGAGATGAGAGATGTAGGAGATCAAGATTCATCTCCATGCAGCATCCCATTCATCTCGCAGCATACTAACATATGTTTTTCTTAGAATTTATGAAAAATCGACTAAGTCCGAGATGCATTTAAGTAGGGATGCTGTATTAAGATGGGAGATGAAGTAGATCAAGATTCATCTCCATGCAGCATCCCATTCATCTCGCAGCATCCTAACATATGTTTTTCTTAGAATTTATGAAAAATCGACTAAGTCCGAGATGCCTTTAAGTAGGGATGCTGTATTGAGATGGGAGATGTAGGAGATCAAGATTCATCTCCATGCAGCATCTCATTCATCTCCCAGCATCCTAACATATGAATTTCCTAGAATTTATGAAAAATCGACTAAGTCCGAGATGCCTTTAAGTAGGGATGCTGTTTTAAGATGGGAGATGAAGAAGATCAAGATTCATCTCCATGCAGCATCCCATTCATCTCGCAGCATCCTAACATATGAATTTCTTAGAATTTATGAAAAATCGACTAAGTCAGAGATGCCTTTAAGTAGGGATGCTGTATTAAGATGGGAGATAAAGAAGATCAAGATACATCTCCATGCAGCATCCCATTCATCTCGCAGCATCCTAACATATGAATTTCTATGAATTTATGAAAAATCGACTAAGTCCGAGATGCCTTTAAGTAGGGATGCTGTATTAAGATGGGAGATGTAGGAGATTAAGATGCATCTCCATGCAGCATCCCATTCATCTCGCAGCATCCTAACATATGTTTTTCTTAGACTTTATGAAAAATCGACTAAGTCCGAGATGGCTTTAAGTAGGGATGCTGTATTAAGATGGGAGATGAAGAAGATCAAGATTCATCTCCATGCAGCATCCCATTCATCTCGCAGCATCCTAACATATGTTTTTCTTAGAATTTATGAAAAATCGACTAAGTCCGAGATGGCTTTAAGTAAGGATGCTGTATTGAGATGAGAGATGTAGGAGATCAAGATTCATCTCCATGCAGCATCCCATTCATCTCCCAGCATCCTGACATATGAATTTCTTAGAATTTATGAAAAATCGACTAAGTCCGAGATGGCTTTAAGTAGGGATGCTGTATTAAGATGGGAGATGTAGGAGATCAAGATTCATCTCCATGCAGCATCCCATTCATCTCCCAGCATCCTAACATATGAATTTCTTAGAATTTATGAAAAATCGACTAAGTCCGAGATGCCTTTAAGTAGGGATGCTGTATTAAGATGGGAGATGAAGAAGATCAAGATTCATCTCCATGCAGCATCCCATTCATCTCCCAGCATCCTAACATATGAATTTCTATGAATTTATGAAAAATCGACTAAGTCCGAGATGCCTTTAAGTAGGGATGCTGTATTGAGATGAGAGATGTAGGAGATCAAGATTCATCTCCATGCAGCATCCCATACATCTCGCAGCATCCTAAGATATGTTTTTCTAAGAATTTATGAAAAATCGACTAAGTCCGAGATGCATTTAAGTAGGGATGCTGTATTAAGATGGGAGATGAAGAAGATCAAGATTCATCTCCATGCAGCATCCCATTCATCTCGCAGCATCCTAACATATGTTTTTCTTAGAATTTATGAAAAATCGACTAAGTCCGAGATGCATTTAAGTAGGGATGCTGTATTAAGATGGGAGATGAAGTAGATCAAGATTCATCTCCATGCAGCATCCCATTCATCTCGCAGCATCCTAACATATGAATTTCTATGAATTTATGAAAAATCGACTAAGTCCGAGATGCCTTTAAGTAGGGATGCTGTATTAAGATGGGAGATGAAGAAGATCAAGATTCATCTCCATGCAGCATCCCATTCATCTCCCAGCATCCTAACATATGAATTTCTATGAATTTATGAAAAATCGACTAAGTCCGAGATGCCTTTAAGTAGGGATGCTGTATTGAGATGGGAGATGTAGGAGATCAAGATTCATCTCCATGCAGCATCCCATTCATCTCGCAGCATCCTAACATATGAATTTCTTAGAACTTATGAAAAATCGACTAAGTCCGAGATGCCTTTAAGTAGGGATGCTGTATTAAGATGGGAGATGTAGGAGATTAAGATGCATCTCCATGCAGCATCCCATTCATCTCCCAGCATCCTAACATATGAATTTCTATGAATTTATGAAAAATCGACTAAGTCCGAGATGCCTTTAAGTAGGGATGCTGTATTGAGATGAGAGATGTAGGAGATCAAGATTCATCTCCATGCAGCATCCCATTCATCTCGCAGCATCCTAACATATGAATTTCTATGAATTTATGAAAAATCGACTAAGTCCGAGATGGCTTTAAGTAGGGATGCTGTATTGAGATGAGAGATGTAGGAGATCAAGATTCATCTCCATGCAGCATCTCATTCATCTCCCAGCATCCTAACATATGAATTTCTATGAATTTATGAAAAATCGACTAAGTCCGAGATGCCTTTACGTAGGGATGCTGTATTGAGATGGGAGATGAAGAAGATCAAGATACATCTCCATGCAGCATCCCATTCATCTCGCAGCATCCTAACATATGTTTTTCTTAGAATTTATGAAAAATAGACTAATTCCGAGATGCCTTTAAGAAGGGATGCTGTATTAAGATGGGAGATGAAGAAGATCAAGATTCATCTCCATGCAGCATCCCATTCATCTCCCAGCATCCTAACATATGAATTTCTTAGAATTTATGAAAAATCGACTAAGTCCGAGATGCCTTTAAGTAGGGATGCTGTTTTAAGATGGGAGATGAAGAAGATCAAGATTCATCTCCATGCAGCATCTTATTCATCTC
Source organism: Anopheles coustani (assembly GCF_943734705.1). NCBI lineage: Eukaryota > Metazoa > Arthropoda > Insecta > Diptera > Culicidae > Anopheles > Anopheles coustani. Next base: position 87,314 of record NW_026525123.1, on the reverse strand, counting down.
GCAGCATCCTAACATATGAATTTCTATGAATTTATGAAAAATCGACTAATTCCGAGATGCCTTTAAGAAGGGATGCTGTATTGAGATGAGAGATGTAGGAGATCAAGATACATCTCCATGCAGCATCATATTCATCTCCCAGCATCCAAACATATGAATTTCTATGATTTTATGAAAAATCGACTAAGTCCGAGATGCCTTTAAGTAGGGATGCTGTATTAAGATGGGAGATGAAGAAGATCAAGATTCATCTCCATGCAGCATCCCATTCATCTCGCAGCATCCTAACATATGTTTTTCTTAGAATTTATGAAAAATCGACTAAGTCCGAGATGGCTTTAAGTAAGGATGCTGTATTGAGATGAGAGATGTAGGAGATCAAGATTCATCTCCATGCAGCATCTCATTCATCTCCCAGCATCCTAACATATGAATTTCTATGAATTTATGAAAAATCGACTAAGTCCGAGATGCCTTTAAGTAGGGATGCTGTATTGAGATGGGAGATGTAGGAGATCAAGATTCATCTCCATGCAGCATCTCATTCATCTCCCAGCATCCTAACATATGAATTTCTTAGAATTTATGAAAAATCGACTAAGTCCGAGATGCCTTTAAGTAGGGATGCTGTTTTAAGATGGGAGATGAAGAAGATCAAGATTCATCTCCATGCAGCATCCCATTCATCTCGCAGCATCCTAACATATGAATTTCTATGAATTTATGAAAAATCGACTAAGTCCGAGATGGCTTTAAGTAGGGATGCTGTATTAAGATGGGAGATGTAGGAGATCAAGATTCATCTCCATGCAGCATCTCATTCATCTCCCAGCATCCTAACATATGAATTTCCTAGAATTTATGAAAAATCGACTAAGTCCGAGATGCCTTTAAGTAGGGATGCTGTATTAAGATGGGAGATGAAGAAGATCAAGATTCATCTCCATGCAGTATCCCATTCATCTCCCAGCATCCTAACATATGAATTTCTATGAATTTATGAAAAATCGACTAAGTCCGAGATGCCTTTAAGTAGGGATGCTGTATTGAGATGAGAGATGTAGGAGATCAAGATTCATCTCCATGCAGCATCCCATTCATCTCGCAGCATCCTAAGATATGTTTTTCTAAGAATTTATGAAAAATCGACTAAGTCCGAGATGCATTTAAGTAGGGATGCTGTATTAAGATGGGAGATGAAGAAGATCAAGATTCATCTCCATGCAGCATCCCATTCATCTCGCAGCATCCTAACATATGTTTTTCTTAGAATTTATGAAAAATCGACTAAGTCCGAGATGCATTTAAGTAGGGATGCTGTATTAAGATGGGAGATGAAGTAGATCAAGATTCATCTCCATGCAGCATCCCATTCATCTCGCAGCATCCTAACATATGAATTTCTATGAATTTATGAAAAATCGACTAAGTCCGAGATGCCTTTAAGTAGGGATGCTGTATTAAGATGGGAGATGAAGAAGATCAAGATTCATCTCCATGCAGCATCCCATTCATCTCCCAGCATCCTAACATATGAATTTCTATGAATTTATGAAAAATCGACTAAGTCCGAGATGCCTTTAAGTAGGGATGCTGTATTGAGATGGGAGATGTAGGAGATCAAGATTCATCTCCATGCAGCATCCCATTCATCTCGCAGCATCCTAACATATGAATTTCTTAGAACTTATGAAAAATCGACTAAGTCCGAGATGCCTTTAAGTAGGGATGCTGTATTGAGATGGGAGATGTAGGAGATTAAGATGCATCTCCATGCAGCATCCCATTCATCTCCCAGCATCCTAACATATGAATTTCTATGAATTTATGAAAAATCGACTAAGTCCGAGATGCCTTTAAGTAGGGATGCTGTATTGAGATGAGAGATGTAGGAGATCAAGATTCATCTCCATGCAGCATCCCATTCATCTCGCAGCATCCTAACATATGAATTTCTATGAATTTATGAAAAATCGACTAAGTCCGAGATGGCTTTAAGTAGGGATGCTGTATTGAGATGAGAGATGTAGGAGATCAAGATTCATCTCCATGCAGCATCTCATTCATCTCCCAGCATCCTAACATATGAATTTCTATGAATTTATGAAAAATCGACTAAGTCCGAGATGCCTTTACGTAGGGATGCTGTATTGAGATGGGAGATGAAGAAGATCAAGATACATCTCCATGCAGCATCCCATTCATCTCGCAGCATCCTAACATATGTTTTTCTTAGAATTTATGAAAAATAGACTAATTCCGAGATGCCTTTAAGAAGGGATGCTGTATTAAGATGGGAGATGAAGAAGATCAAGATTCATCTCCATGCAGCATCCCATTCATCTCCCAGCATCCTAACATATGAATTTCTTAGAATTTATGAAAAATCGACTAAGTCCGAGATGCCTTTAAGTAGGGATGCTGTTTTAAGATGGGAGATGAAGAAGATCAAGATTCATCTCCATGCAGCATCTTATTCATCTCGCAGCATCCTAACATATGAATTTCTATGAATTTATGAAAAATCGACTAAGTCCGAGATGGCTTTAAGTAGGGATGCTGTATTGAGATGAGAGATGTAGGAGATCAAGATTCATCTCCATGCAGCATCTCATTCATCTCCCAGCATCCTAACATATGAATTTCTATGAATTTATGAAAAATCGACTAAGTCTGAGATGCCTTTAAGTAGGGATGCTGTATTGAGATGAGAGATGTAGGAGATCAAGATTCATCTCCATGCAGCATCCCATTCATCTCGCAGCATCCTAACATATGAATTTCTTAGAATTTATGAAAAATCGACTAAGTCCAAGATGCCTGCAAGTAGGGATGCTGTATTGAGATGGGAGATGTAGGAGATTAAGATTCATCTCCATGCAGCATCCCATTCATCTCGCAGCATCCTAACATATGAATTTCTATGAATTTATGAAAAATCGACTAAGTCCGAGATGGCTTTAAGTAGGGATGCTGTATTGAGATGGGAGATGTAGGAGATCAAGATTCATCTCCATGCAGCATCCCATTAATCTCGCAGCATCCTAACATATGAATTTCTTAGAATTTATGAAAAATCGACTAAGTCTGAGATGCCTTTAAGTAGGGATGCTGTATTGAGATGGGAGAGGTAGGAGATCAAGATTCATCTCCATGCAGCATCCCATTAATCTCGCAGCATCCTAACATATGTTTTTCTTAGAATTTATGAAAAATCGACTAAGTCTGAGATGCCTTTAAGTAGGGATGCTGTATTAAGATGGGAGATGTAGGAGATCAAGATTCATCTCCATGCATCATCCCATTCATCTCGCAGCATCCTTACATATGTTTTTCTTAGAATTTATGAAAAATCGACTAAGTCCGAGATGCCTTTAAGTAGGGATGCTGTATTAAGATGGGAGATGTAGGAGATCAAGATTCATCTCCATGCAGCATCCCATTCATCTCGCAGCATCCTAACATATGTTTTTCTTAGAATTTATGAAAAATCGACTAAGTCCGAGATGCCTTTAAGTAGGGATGCTGTATTGAGATGGGAGATGAAGGAGATCAAGATTCATCTCCATGCATCATCCCATTCATCTCGCAGCATCCTAACATATGAATTTCTATGAATTTATGAAAAATCGACTAAGTCCGAGACGGCTTTAAGTAGGGATGCTGTATTGAGATGGGAGATGTAGGAGATCAAGATTCATCTCCATGCAGCATCCCATTCATCTCGCAGCATCCTAACATATGAATTTCTTAGAATTTATGAAAAATCGACTAAGTCCGAGATGCCTTTAAGTAGGGATGCTGTATTGAGATGGGAGATGTAGGAGATCAAGATTTATCTCCATGCAGCATCCCATTCATCTCGCAGCATCCTAACATATGAATTTCTATGAATTTATGAAAAATCGACTAAGTCCGAGATGGCTTTAAGTAGGGATGCTGTATTGAGATGGGAGATGTAGGAGATCAAGATTCATCTCCATGCAGCATCCCATTAATCTCGCAGCATCCTAACATATGAATTTCTTAGAATTTATGAAAAATCGACTAAGTCCGAGATGCCTTTAAGTAGGGATGCTGTATTGAGATGGGAGAGGTAGGAGATCAAGATTCATCTCCATGCAGCATCCCATTAATCTCGCAGCATCCTAACATATGTTTTTCTTAGAATTTATGAAAAATCGACTAAGTCTGAGATGCCTTTAAGTAGGGATGCTGTATTGAGATGGGAGATGTAGGAGATCAAGATTCATCTCCATGCATCATCCCATTCATCTCGCAGCATCCTTACATATGTTTTTCTTAGAATTTATGAAAAATCGACTAAGTCCGAGATGCCTTTAAGTAGGGATGCTGTATTAAGATGGGAGATGTAGGAGATCAAGATTCATCTCCATGCAGCATCCCATTCATCTCGCAGCATCCTAACATATGAATTTCTTAGAATTTATGAAAAATCGACTAAGTCCGAGATGCCTTTAAGTAGGGATGCTGTATTAAGATGGGAGATGAAGAAGATCAAGATTTATCTCCATGCAGCATCCCATTCATCTCGCAGCATCCTTACATATGAATTTCTTAGAATTTATGAAAAATCGACTAAGTCCGAGACGGCTTTAAGTAGGGATGCTGTATTGAGATGGGAGATGTAGGAGATCAAGATTCATCTCCATGCAGCATCCCATTCATCTCGCAGCATCCTAACATATGAATTTCTTAGAATTTATGAAAAATCGACTAAGTCCGAGATGCCTTTAAGTAGGGATGCTGTATTGAGATGGGAGATGTAGGAGATCAAGATTTATCTCCATGCAGCATCCCATTCATCTCGCAGCATCCTAACATATGTTTTTCTTAGAATTTATGAAAAATCGACTAAGTCCGAGATGCCTTTAAGTAGGGATGCTGTATTGAGATGGGAGATGTAGGAGATCAAGATTCATCTCCATGCAGCATCCCATTCATCTCGCAGCATCCTAACATATGAATTTCTTAGAATTTATGAAAAATCGACTAAGTCCAAGATGCCTTCAAGTAGGGATGCTGTATTGAGATGGGAGATGTAGGAGATTAAGATTCATCTCCATGCAGCATCCCATTCATCTCGCAGCATCCTAACATATGAATTTCTATGAATTTATGAAAAATCGACTAAGTCCGAGATGGCTTTAAGTAGGGATGCTGTATTGAGATGGGAGATGTAGGAGATCAAGATTCATCTCCATGCAGCATCCCATTAATCTCGCAGCATCCTAACATATGAATTTCTTAGAATTTATGAAAAATCGACTAAGTCTGAGATGCCTTTAAGTAGGGATGCTGTATTGAGATGGGAGAGGTAGGAGATCAAGATTCATCTCCATGCAGCATCCCATTAATCTCGCAGCATCCTAACATATGTTTTTCTTAGAATTTATGAAAAATCGACTAAGTCTGAGATGCCTTTAAGTAGGGATGCTGTATTAAGATGGGAGATGTAGGAGATCAAGATTCATCTCCATGCAGCATCCCATTCATCTCGCAGCATCCTAACATATGAATTTCTTAGAATTTATGAAAAATCGACTAAGTCCGAGATGCCTTTAAGTAGGGATGCTGTATTAAGATGGGAGATGAAGAAGATCAAGATTTATCTCCATGCAGCATCCCATTCATCTCGCAGCATCCTTACATATGAATTTCTTAGAATTTATGAAAAATCGACTAAGTCCGAGACGGCTTTAAGTAGGGATGCTGTATTGAGATGGGAGATGTAAGAGATCAAGATTCATCTCCATGCAGCATCCCATTCATCTCGCAGCATCCTAACATATGAATTTCTTAGAATTTATGAAAAATCGACTAAGTCCGAGATGCCTTTAAGTAGGGATGCTGTATTGAGATGGGAGATGTAGGAGATCAAGATTTATCTCCATGCAGCATCCCATTCATCTCGCAGCATCCTTACATATGTTTTTCTTAGAATTTATGAAAAATCGACTAAGTCTGAGATGCCTTTAAGTAGGGATGCTGTATTGAGATGAGAGATGTAGGAGATCAAGATTCATCTCCATGCAGCATCCCATTCATCTCGCAGCATCCTAACATATGAATTTCTTAGAATTTATGAAAAATCGACTAAGTCCAAGATGCCTTCAAGTAGGGATGCTGTATTGAGATGGGAGATGTAGGAGATTAAGATTCATCTCCATGCAGCATCCCATTCATCTCGCAGCATCCTAACATATGAATTTCTATGAATTTATGAAAAATCGACTAAGTCCGAGATGGCTTTAAGTAGGGATGCTGTATTGAGATGGGAGATGTAGGAGATCAAGATTCATCTCCATGCAGCATCCCATTAATCTCGCAGCATCCTAACATATGAATTTCTTAGAATTTATGAAAAATCGACTAAGTCTGAGATGCCTTTAAGTAGGGATGCTGTATTGAGATGGGAGAGGTAGGAGATCAAGATTCATCTCCATGCAGCATCCCATTAATCTCGCAGCATCCTAACATATGTTTTTCTTAGAATTTATGAAAAATCGACTAAGTCTGAGATGCCTTTAAGTAGGGATGCTGTATTAAGATGGGAGATGTAGGAGATCAAGATTCATCTCCATGCATCATCCCATTCATCTCGCAGCATCCTAACATATGAATTTCTTAGAATTTATGAAAAATCGACTAAGTCCGAGATGCCTTTAAGTAGGGATGCTGTATTAAGATGGGAGATGAAGAAGATCAAGATTTATCTCCATGCAGCATCCCATTCATCTCGCAGCATCCTTACATATGAATTTCTTAGAATTTATGAAAAATCGACTAAGTCCGAGACGGCTTTAAGTAGGGATGCTGTATTGAGATGGGAGATGTAAGAGATCAAGATTCATCTCCATGCAGCATCCCATTCATCTCGCAGCATCCTAACATATGAATTTCTTAGAATTTATGAAAAATCGACTAAGTCCGAGATGCCTTTAAGTAGGGATGCTGTATTGAGATGGGAGATGTAGGAGATTAAGATTCATCTCCATGCAGCATCCCATTCATCTCGCAGCATCCTAACATATGAATTTCTATGAATTTATGAAAAATCGACTAAGTCCGAGATGGCTTTAAGTAGGGATGCTGTATTGAGATGGGAGATGTAGGAGATCAAGATTCATCTCCATGCAGCATCCCATTAATCTCGCAGCATCCTAACATATGAATTTCTTAGAATTTATGAAAAATCGACTAAGTCTGAGATGCCTTTAAGTAGGGATGCTGTATTGAGATGGGAGATGTAGGAGATCAAGATTCATCTCCATGCAGCATCCCATTAATCTCGCAGCATCCTAACATATGTTTTTCTTAGAATTTATGAAAAATCGACTAAGTCTGAGATGCCTTTAAGTAGGGATGCTGTATTAAGATGGGAGATGTAGGAGATCAAGATTCATCTCCATGCAGCATCCCATTCATCTCGCAGCATCCTAACATATGAATTTCTTAGAATTTATGAAAAATCGACTAAGTCCGAGATGCCTTTAAGTAGGGATGCTGTATTAAGATGGGAGATGAAGAAGATCAAGATTTATCTCCATGCAGCATCCCATTCATCTCGCAGCATCCTTACATATGAATTTCTTAGAATTTATGAAAAATCGACTAAGTCCGAGACGGCTTTAAGTAGGGATGCTGTATTGAGATGGGAGATGTAAGAGATCAAGATTCATCTCCATGCAGCATCCCATTCATCTCGCAGCATCCTAACATATGAATTTCTTAGAATTTATGAAAAATCGACTAAGTCCGAGATGCCTTTAAGTAGGGATGCTGTATTGAGATGGGAGATGTAGGAGATTAAGATTCATCTCCATGCAGCATCCCATTCATCTCGCAGCATCCTAACATATGAATTTCTTAGAATTTATGAAAAATCGACTAAGTCCGAGATGCCTTTAAGTAGGGATGCTGTATTAAGATTGGAGATGAAGAAGATCAAGATTCATCTCCATGCAGCATCATATTCATCTCGCAGCATCCTAACATATGTTTTTCTTAGAATTTATGAAAAATCGACTAAGTCCGAGATGCCTTTAAGTAGGGATGCTGTATTGAGATGGGAGATGAAGAAGATCAAGATTCATCAACATGCAGCATCCCATTCATCTCCAAGCATCCTAACATATGTTTTTCTAAGAATTTATGAAAAATCGACTGAGTCCGAGATGCCTTTAAGTAGGGATGCTGTATTGAGATGGGAGATGAAGGAGATCAAGATTCATCTCCATGCAGCATCCCATTCATCTCGCATCATCTAAACATATGTTTTTCTTAGAATTTATGAAAAATCGACTAAGTCCGAGATGCCTTTAATTAGGGATGCTGTTTTAAGATGGGAGATGAAGAAGATCAAGATTCATCTCCATGCAGCATCCCATTCATCTCGCAGCATCCTAACATATGAATTTCTTAGAATTTATGAAAAATCGACTAAGTCCGAGATGCCTTTAAGTAGGGATGCTGTTTTAAGATGGGAGATGAAGAAGATCAAGATTCATCTCCTCGCAGCATCCCATTCATCTCGCAGCATCCTAACATATGTTTTTCTTAGAATTTATGAAAAATCGACTAAGTCCGAGATGCCTTTAAGTAGGGATGCTGTATTAAGATGGGAGATGAAGAAGATCAAGATTCATCTCCATGCAGCATCCCATTCATCTCCCAGAATCCTAACATATGTTTTTCTTAGAATTTATTAAAAATCGACTAAGTCCGAGATGCCTTTAAGTAGGGATGCTGTATTTAGATGGGAGATTAAGAAGATCAAGATTCATCTCCATGCAGCATCCCATTCATCTCGCAGCATCCTTACATATGTTTTTCTTAGAATTTATGAAAAATCGACTAAGTCTGAGATGCCTTTAAGTAGGGATGCTGTATTGAGATGGGAGATGAAGAAGATCAAGATTCATCTCCATGCAGCATCCCATTCATCTCGCAGAATCCTAACATATGTATTTCTATGAATTTATGAAAAATCGACTAAGTCCGAGATGCCTTTAAGTAGGGATGCTGTATTGAGATGAGAGATGTAGGAGATCAAGATTCATCTCCATGCAGCATCCCATTCATCTCGCAGCATCCTTACATATGAATTTCTATGAATTTATGAAAAATCGACTAAGTCCGAGATGGCTTTAAGTAGGGATGCTGTATTGAGATGAGAGATGGAGGAGATCAAGATTCATCTCCATGCAGCATCCCATTCATCTCTAAGCATCCTAACATATGTTTTTATTAGAATTTATGATAAATCGACTAAGTCCGAGATGCCTTTAAGAAGGGATGTTGTATTAAGATGGAAGATGTAGAAGATCAAGATTCATCTCCATGCAGCATCCCATTCATCTCGCAGCATCCTAACATATGTTTTTCTTAGAATTTATGAAAAATCGACTAAGTCCGAGATGCCTTTAAGTAGGGATGCTGTATTAAGATGGGAGATGAAGAAGATCAAGATTCATCTCCATGCAGCATCCCATTCATCTCGCAGCATCCTAACATATGAATTTCTATGAATTTATGAAAATCGACTAAGTCCGAGATGCCTTTAAGTAGGGATGCTGTATTAAGATGGGAGATGGAGAAGATCAAGATTCATCTCCATGCAGCATCCCATTCATCTCCCAGCATCCTAACATATGAATTTCTTAGAATTTATGAAAAATCGACTAAGTCCGAGATGCCTTTAAGTAGGGATGCTGTATTAAGATGGGAGATGAAGAAGATCAAGATTCATCTCCATGCAGCATCCCATTCATCTCGCAGCATTCTAACATATGTTTTTCTTAGAATTTATGAAAAATCGACTAAGTCCGAGATGCCTTTAAGTAGGGATGCTGTATTGAGATGGGAGATGAAGAAGATCAAGATTCATCTCCATGCAGCATCCAATTCATCTCCCAGCATCCTAACATATGTTTTTCTTAGAATTTATGAAAAATCAACTTAGTCCGAGATGTCGTCAAGTAGGGATGCTGTATTAAGATGGGAGATGAAGAAGATCAAGATTCATCTCCATGCAGCATATCATTCATCTCGCAGCATCCTAACATATGTTTTTCTTAGAATTTATGAAAAATCGACTAAGTCCGAGATGCCTTTAAGTAGGGATGCTGTATTGAGATGTATCTGCTGGGACAGATGTTTTGACCACTTTACTAGGGAAACCTAGTAGGTCGAAGCAAATTTGGGGTTCGAGATGAGTTGGTGAAAGTTGGTCCAACCTAGGTGTGCTTGGTGGAGGTTGACCATGAAAGTAGAGCATGATGGGAATGACCATAACTTTGGTTCTAGATGTCGGATCGATACACTTTCGGCAGTTTTGGAAAGGTGAAGGCCTGCTCTAGCTATGTTTCCTACCAAGCTGAGCGCCTACTAGTGACCCGGAGGAGGTATTAAGGGTCAAAGGCAAAAAGGGGTACCCTAAAGTGCATGTGACCAAGAAAATGGGAAAAACGGTATCGCCTATAGCTCAGGCTGTATGGCTCGGATCGGAAAGCTTGGATATGCGTTGGAAAGGTCTTGACGAGCGCTAGCTATGTGTCCTACCAAGCGAAGCGCTAGGTGTTGAGCAAGTCGGTCATATTAGAGGGCAAAGGTGAAAAATGGTGGTTTAGAGGCGAAAATTCACCTTATGATCGAAAATAGCGGGCGAACGATAAGAGCTACGAACACGGCGTAGAACAATCATAAGTACGTTACCACAAGAACTAACTTTGGCCAATATAGAGCGAGAAGATCGGAGGTAGCCATCAGGGTGATATGGCTGGTTCAAAGTTGGACCAAAACGAGACTTGAGAAATGGGTTGAAACACGGTATCGCGAATAACTCAGGCTGTATGGAACGGATCGACAAGCTAAGATCAGTGTTGGAAAGGTCGAACCAAGCGCTAACTATAATCCCAAACAACCGAAGCGCTAAGTGTTGAGCAAAACTGAGTTATTAAGCGACAAAGTCGAAAAATAATACCAAAATGGCCAAAAATCACACAAGACCAAGAATACCGAGCAGGCGGTAAGAGATAGCGGGATGACGTAGAATACTTATAAGTTTGCCTCTACAAGACCTAAAAGTCGGCCATAGACAGCAAGAAGATCGGACCACTCTGGAAGGGTGATACGAGTGGTCAAAAATTGGCAAAAATGAAACATGGCTAAAATGGATTTGACTTGTGCACCATGTAGCTCCGGCTATATGGCATGGATTGTAAAGCTAGGATATGTTTTGGAAAGGTAACACCCAGCGCTAGATACGACTAGAAGAAAGCAAAGCGCTAACTAGCATGATTTGGAAGTTATTAAGCGTCAAAGTCGAAAAATGTTACCAAAATTGAAACTCGAGTACATTGGGCCAAAAAGTACAAGTTGTGAAAATTGGACTTACGAGTAAAATACCGAGCAGGCGGTAAGAGATAGAGACTTGGTGTAGAATAATTATAAGTTGGGCATGTTATAACCTATATTTGACCCGAACATAGTGTCGAGATCGGTGGTACCCAAAAGGGTGGTACAGGTGTTAGATGGTTTTCCCAGAGCATAAGCTCCACATGATATGGAAAACAGGAAACATCATAACTTCGGCTGTATTGCATGGAATGGAACGAACAAGGTATCGATGGAAAGAGAAAAGGTAGCGCTAACTATAATTCCTACCAAGCAAAGCGCTAGCATGTGACCGTTCGGGTGTTATTGTGAGTCAAAGTCAGAAATTGTTACCACGAGAGGCGAAAATCCGACTATGTCCAAAAATACCGGGCTGGCGGTAAGAGATACGGCTTGGCCGTAGAACATTTATAAGTTGGCCAAGACAAGACCTAAGTTTCGTCCATAGACGACAAGAAGATCGAAGATACCTGAAGGTGAGATATGGGCGTCCCAAAGTGGGCCTTTGAAAAAGTGACAAACTTCCCTTATAACAGCATACACCAAATATCTCTGGCTCTATGGCACCGAATAAGAAGTTGAGCTCAGCGATAGAAAGGTGATAGTCAGCGCTAAATATCATTGGAACAGAGTGAAGCGCTAAAGGGAAAGGATCTTGGTGATATAAGGTGACAAAGTCGAGAAAAGTTGCCTCAAAATCATGAAAAATGTGAAAAAATGGCTAAGTCCCGGGTGCCTTAAGGGCAGGTTGATCGAATGTACCGAGCTGGCGGTACGAGATAGAGACTTGGTGTAGAACAATTATATGTTTGGCATGGCAAGACCTACATTTGGCCAATACAAAGTGAGAAGATCAAAGAAACCCGTAAGGGTGATATTGGTGTCCAAAGGTAAAAAGCACTAAGTCTTGGGAAACTTATATGAAGAAAAAGGACCCTGATGGGTCATATAGGATGGATCGAAAAATCGGCTAAGTCCCAAAATGATGATGTCAGAACTACACTCAAAGGTTACAACACCAAGCAAGGCAAACTTATATGAAGCAAAGGACCCTGATGGGTCATATGGTATTTTACGAAAAATCGGCTAAGTCCCAAAATGGGGATGTCAGAACTACACTCAAATGTTACCACACCAAGCAAGGCAAACTTATATGAAGCAAAGGACCCTGATGGGTCATATGGTATTTTACGAAAAATCGGCTAAGTCCCAAAATGGGGATGTCAGAACTACACTCAAATGTTACCACACCAAGCAAGGCAAACTTATATGAAGCAAAGGACCCTGATGGGTCATATGGTATTTTACGAAAAATCGGCTAAGTCCCAAAATGGGGATGTCAGAACTACACTCAAATGTTACCACACCAAGCAAGGCAAACTTATATGAAGCAAAGGACCCTGATGGGTCATATGGTATTTTACGAAAAATCGGCTAAGTCCCAAAATGGGGATGTCAGAACTACACTCAAATGTTACCACACCAAGCAAGGCAAACTTATATGAAGCAAAGGACCCTGATGGGTCATATGGTATTGATTGTAAAATCGGCTAAGTCCCAAAATGGGGATGTCAGAACTACACTCAAATGTTACCACACCAAGCAAGGCAAACTTATATGAAGCAAAGGACCCATATGGGTCATATGGTATTTTACGAAAAATCGGCTAAGTCCCAAAATGATGATGTCAGAACTACACTAAAAAGTTACCACACCAAGCAAGGCAAAGTACCTAGGTGAACCCTAGGAAGAAACACGGACCAAGTCAGATGGCCTAAGTCAATAGAACAAGTGACCTAGGCAAAGTTGTATGGCGCTGAGGACCCTGAAAAATCTGGTTAGTGTAGTTTAGACAGGGTAGGTTTTTGGGTCGGCCGAACCCCCTTATTTTGAGTTTTGGCCTCATCAAGAAGCTACACCTAGGCAAACTGCCTAGGGTGAAAGTGCGAAGACCAATCGAATAGTAAGACAAGTTTTGACCGATCGCCCTAGGCAAGCTTGTATGAAGAAAGGGACCCTAAGGGTCATATGGAAATACATGAAAAATCGGCTAAGTCCCAAAATTGGGATGTCAGAACTACACTAAAAAGTTACCACATCAAGCAAGGCAAACTACCTAGGTGAACCCTAGCAAGAAACACGGACCAAGTCAGATGGCCTAAGTCAAGAGTGCAAGTGACCTAGGCAAAGTTGTATGACGGTGAGGACCCTGAAAAATCTGGTAAGTGTAGTTTAGACAGGGGAGGTTTTTGGGTCGGCTGAACCTCCTTATTTTGGGTTTTGACCTCCTCAAGAAGCTACACCTAGGCAAACTGCCTAGGGTGAAAGTGCGAAGACCAATCGAATAGTAAGACAAGTTTTGACCGATCGCCCTAGGCAAGCTTGTATGAAGAAAGGGACCCTATGGGTCATATGGAAATACATGAAAAATCGGCTAAGTCCCAAAATTGGGATGTCTGAACTACACTAAAAAGTTACCACATCAAGCAAGGCAAAGTACCTAGGTGAACCCTAGCAAGAAACACGGACCAAGTCAGATGGCCTAAGTCAAGAGAACAAGTGACCTAGGCAAAGTTGTATGACGGTGAGGACCCTGAAAAATCTGGTTAGTGTAGTTTAGACAGGGGAGGTTTTTGGGTCGGCTGAACCTCCTTATTTTGGGTTTTGACCTCCTCAAGAAGCTACACCTAGGCAAACTGCCTAGGGTGAAAGTGCGAAGACCAATCGAATAGTAAGACAAGTTTTGACCGATCGCCCTAGGCAAGCTTGTATGAAGAAAGGGACCCTATGGGTCATATGGAAATACATGAAAAATCGGCTAAGTCCCAAAATTGGGATGTCTGAACTACACTAAAAAGTTACCACAGCAAGCAAGGCAAAGTACCTAGGTGAACCCTAGGAAGAAACACGGACCAAGTCAGATGGCCTAAGTCAAGAGTACAAGTGACCTAGGCAAAGTTGTATGGCGCTGAGGACCCTGAAAAATCGGGTTAGTGTAGTTCAGACAGGGGAGGTTTCTGGGTCGGCTGAACCTCCTTATTTCGGGTTTTGGCCTCCTCAAGAAGACAGACCTAGGCAAACTGCCTAGGGTGAAAGTGCGAAGACCAATCGAATAGTAAGACAAGTTTTGACCGATCGCCCTAGGCAAGCTTGTATGAAGAAAGGGACCCTATGGGTCATATGGAAATACATGAAAAATCGGCTAAGTCCCAAAATTGGGATGTCTGAACTACACTAAAAAGTTACCACATCAAGCAAGGCAAAGTACCTAGGTGAACCCTAGGAAGAAACACGGACCAAGTCAGATGGCCTAAGTCAAGAGTACAAGTGACCTAGGCAAAGTTGTATGGCGCTGAGGACCCTGAAAAATCGGGTTAGTGTAGTTCAGACAGGGGAGGTTTCTGGGTCGGCTGAACCTCCTTATTTCGGGTTTTGGCCTCCTCAAGAAGACAGACCTAGGCAAAGTGCCTAGGGTGAAAGTGCGAAGACCAATCGAATAGTAAGACAAGTTTTGACCGATCGCCCTAGGCAAGCTTGTATGAAGAAAGGGACCCTATGGGTCATATTGAAATATACGAAAAATCGGCTAAGTCCCGAAATTGGGATGTCTGAACTACACTAAAAAGTTACCACATCAAGCAAGGCAAAGTACCTAGGTGAACCCTAGGAAGAAACACGGACCAAGTCAGATGGCCTTAGTCAAGAGTACAAGTGACCTAGGCAAAGTTGTATGGCGCTAAGGACCATGAAAAATCGGGTTAGTGTAGTTAAGACAGGGGAGATTTCAGGGTCGGCTGGACCTCCTTATTTCGGGTTTTGGCCTCCTCAAGAAGACAGACCTAGGCGAACTGCCTAGGGTGAAAGTGCGAAGACCAATCGAATAGTAAGACAAGTTTTGACCGATCGCCCTAGGCAAGCTTGTATGAAGAAAGGGACCCTATGGGTCATATGGAAATACATGAAAAATCGGCTAAGTCCCAAAATTAGGATGTCTGAACTACACTAAAAAGTTACCACATCAAGCAAGGCAAAGTACCTAGGTGAACCCTAGGAAGAAACACGGACCAAGTCGGATGGCCTAAGTCAAGAGTACAGGTGACCTAGGCAAAGTTGTATGGCGCTGAGGACCCTGAAAAATCGGGTTAGTGTAGTTCAGACAGGGGAGGTTTCAGGGTCGGCCGAACCTCCTTATTTCGGGTTTTGGCCTCCTCAAGAAGACAGACCTAGGCGAACTGCCTAGGGTGAAAGTGCGAAGACCAATCGAATAGTAAGACAAGTTTTGACCGATCGCCCTAGGCAAGCTTGTATGAAGAAAGGGACCCTATGGGTCATATGGAAATATACGAAAAATCGGCTAAGTCCCAAAATTGGGATGTCAGAACTACACTATAAAGTAACCACATTAGCAAGGCAGACTTGTATGAAGAACGGGACCCTGGTGAAAGTAGCAAATATCCCAAACCGAACATGAATATTATACACACAAGAGTACGAACATAAAGGAACACGGACCAAGCGTACCGAGAGAATCGGTACTATAGAACCCTCGTGGTTCTACACAAAGACTTTATGTTAGGGGTTCAAGCCCCATAGTACTCAAACGGTGACAGTAGCAAATATCCCAAAACGAACGTGAATCTTATTCACAAGAGTACGAACATAAAGGAACACGGACCAAGCGTACCGAGAGAATCGGTACTATAGAGCCCTCGTGGTTCTACACAAAGACTTTATGTTCGGGGTTCACACCCCAAATCGAACGTGGAATTTACTTTCTGATGGTCATGCGGTCGTCCAAAGGGGTCTAGTATCCTGGGATGACAAGCATCACGGGCACAGCTCGTATCAAAACAGTCGAAGAGGCCCGCGAAAGCTTGCTTTCCATGGCTATGCGATGCACAAATTGAGTTTACTCACCGTAGTATAAAACGAACGAACCGAACCTATCCGAGTAGGGATAATGGGCGCAGTAACATACTTCTGTGACCCAGCGAGAGTTGAACGAGGTGACATGAACTGTCAGTGGCTTATATCAGATGGGATACATACATGAGATTGCTTTCAAATCTACACTCGAAAACCTAACCAAGTAAAAGCGAACGTGGGGAGGATTCGAAACTGGTAACGAAATCTTAAGCTGGAAAGAGTCATCACTATGGATACATATTATGCGAAACCAATCAAGTGCTCAGTACTGATCCAAAACCTAAGAGCACTAGTGAACACCTTATTCTCACCCTAGTTCACATCCAAGTGATCGACCACGTGTGTGAAGCAAAGACCAATCGAATTCCTCAATGAACCGAACACTATGAACAAATGGCCAAAAACGTTATAACTATCCAAACATCCTACTATCTAGCGAAAGTCATCACGATGGAACCATACCATGATCTTTAACCTATAGCGCTCACCATATTCCTACCCAGAGTGCAAGTGAACAGATTGCCCACCCGTACCCAGTTCACAACCACGTGATCGACTAACATACCGAGGTTACCACAAGTCAAAGTTATACGTTTACAAGCGCAAGACCAATCGAAAACCCCGAAAGCAATCTCGACCCAAAATGTATTATCCGTGAGTGTAGTCGAGTCTCGTACTCGTCATCTGTAATCGTCGGATAGAATATCCAGTACACGGTTGTCTTTCCAAATGAAATCTACATACAGAACTCGCTCTTGGCAAATGGGTGGCAATGGCGCAATCAGGAGCGAGTTCCCGTCCGGGTGCCAAGTGATTGGCAAATGTCTGGGGGAAAGCAACCATATATTGATTTGTCTGTTAGTGTACTGGGTGTTTGAGGTATGTAGTATCCACGCTTGGTTGGGTGTGTCAGAGGACCGTGAATGCGTTCGCAACCCCAATTGGGGTACATCGGGAATGATTTTGTGGAACCGATGTGCCCGGCACACACTAAGTTTTGTTGCAAGTTAATAGTGTGCCATGTCCGGGGGGGTTGTGATTAAACTCTGGTGAATTGCGTACTGTGGTGATTGGGGTATGAAAGCCCCGCAGTTGCAATGATCGGACGCGCCTAGCGTGTCCTTTAGTTGATGGTAGGGAAATGAAGGCCCTTGTCAGCTCACCTAAGTATTCATGGAAGTTTGGCATAAGGTCGCTGTGGTAGGGGTATGAAGGCCCCGTCAGCGCATGCACAATCGGGCGCACGAGCGCTTAGCGGAGTCGAATGCCGCTCAAGTGCCTGTCCGGTGCATCGGGTGTGTGTGTGATACGAGGGCAATGAGGTTCGCACGGGGGCTCGCCTCCCGTGTGCTACCGGACTTGACAACATATAGAACGTGGTGTTTGCTCCTCCGGGTGCAATGGGACAATGAACATTCGAACGCAAAGTCGGAATTCTGGTTGATCCTACCAGTAATATACGCTCGTCTCAAAGGTTAAGCCATGCATGTCTAAGTACAAACAGATTTAATGTGAAACCGCATAAGGCTCAGTATAACAGCTATAATTTACGAGATCATCAACCTAGTTACTTGGATAACTGTGGAAAATCTAGAGCTAATACATGCAACATGCCAGGACCCTCGCGGGACCTGGTGCACTTATTAGTCAAACCAATCGCGGGTTCTCCGTGTCATTGAGTTGAAGTCTGGATAATGATGCTGATCGTATGGTCTCGCACCGACGACAGATCTCGCAAATATCTGCCCTATCAACTATGGATGGTAGTATAGAGGACTACCATGGTTGCAACGGGTAACGGGGAATCAGGGTTCGATTCCGGAGAGGGAGCCTGAGAAATGGCTACCACATCCAAGGAAGGCAGCAGGCGCGTAAATTACCCAATCCCGGGACGGGGAGGTAGTGACGAGAAATAACAATATGAAACTCTTTAATGATGTTTCATAATTGGAATGAGTAGAGCATAAATCCTTCTACGAGGATCAAGTGGAGGGCAAGTCTGGTGCCAGCAGCCGCGGTAATTCCAGCTCCACTAGCGTATATTAAAATTGTTGCGGTTAAAACGTTCGAAGTTGATACTTGTCCAACACAGTCCGGCTCCGCCGACCCGGTCAACCCGTGGTCGGTGGGCCAAGTCGGAATCTGGTTGCGACTCAATGGTGTGGTAGGGCACCAAGTCTGTGTCATGGTGTGCCCTTCAACGGGTGCAAGTGTAACATAGAGCTCGACCGCTCACGTTTACCTTGAACAAATTAGAGTGCTTAAAGCAGGGTGCCCAAACGCCCTAGAATAATCTTGCATGGAATAATGGAATACGACCTTGGTCTAATCTTTCATTGGTTTGTACTCAGACCGGAGGTAATGATTAACAGAAGTAGTTGGGGACACTAGTATTACGGCGCGAGAGGTGAAATTCGTAGACCGTCGTAAGACTAACTAAAGCGAAGGCATTTGTCAAGGATGCTTTCTTTAATCAAGAACGAAAGTTAGAGGATCGAAGGCGATTAGATACCGCCCTAGTTCTAACCGTAAACGATGCCAACTAGCAATTGGGAGACGCTACAACCAGGTGCTCTCAGTAGCTTCCGGGAAACCAAAGTCAGGTTCCGGGGGAAGTATGGTTGCAAAGTTGAAACTTAAAGGAATTGACGGAAGGGCACCACAATGAAATGGAGCTTGCGGTTCAATTTGACTCAACACGGGAAAACTTACCAGGTCCGAACTTATGGAGGTGAGACAGATTAATAGCTCTTTCTCAAATTTAAGGGTAGTGGTGCATGGCCGTTCTTAGTTCGTGGATTGATTTGTCTGGTTAATTCCGATAACGAACGTGACTCACATATGCTAACTAGAACGCAGTCAGCGTTAATGCGTCGATGCCGATTGGAACGGGTTAGGACCTTTCGGTGGAGTATGACCTGACACCTTCGCTGTTCGTGTGCGCAAGTGCACTTACGGTACGCTGCTTAGCAGGACAATTTGTGTTTAGCAAAATGAGATCGAGCGATAACAGGTCCGTGATGCCCTTAGATGTTCTGGGCTACACGCGTGCTACAATGTGGGTAGCAGCGTGTCTCCTATTCCGAGAGGAACGGGAAATCACTCAAATACTCACTTAGTAGGGATTATGGATTGCAATGGTCCATATGAACTCGGAACTTCTAGTAAGTGCTGGTCATCAGCCAGCGTTGAATACGTCCCTGCCCTTTGTACACACCGCCCGTCGCTACTACCGATGGATTATTTAGTGAGGTCTTTGGAGATGATCGTTCGCTGGATCCACGTGAACCGCGTCTGCTTTATCGAAGTTGACCGAACTTGATGATTTAGAGGAAGTAAAAGTCGTAACAAGGTTTCCGTAGGTGAACCTGCGGAAGGATCATTAGTGGCCAAGTGATCCTTCCAGAAGTCCGAACCTGCGGGTTGAGACTTCGGCACAAGTTGCCATATGATAATTGACGAAACACTATAGAAGTCCGAACCTGCGGGTTGAGACTTCGGCACAAGTTGCCATATGATAATTGACGAAACACTATAGAAGTCCGAACCTGCGGGTTGAGACTTCGGCACAAGTTGCCATATGATAATTGACGAAACACTATAGAAGTCCGAACCTGCGGGTTGAGACTTAGGCACAAGTTGCCTTATACATGACTTCGAACAAATACACAAGTCCGAACCTGCGGGTTGAGACTTAGGCACAAGTTGCCATATGAAAGTTGACGAAACACTAACAAGTCCGATCCTGCGGGTTGAGACTTAGGCACACGTTGCCTTATACATGACTTCGAACAAATACACAAGTCCGAACCTGCGGGTTGAGACTTAGGCACAAGTTGCCTTATACATACATTGGCCAAATAAACAGAAGTCCGAACCTGCGGGTTGAGACTTAGGCACAAGTTGCCATATTATATTCGATCAAACACTAAGTAGTCCGAACCTGCGGGTTGAGACTCAAGACCGTAACAAGATGTCACTATACAAGTCCGAACCTAAGGGTTGAGACTTAATGCGATCTAGATACCAAGTTGACATCCAATACCTGTTGAGCAAAACCAAAGATTCCCTGTTCTCGAATGATTACACTATATAACAGGGAATCTTGAAGAAATCAAGCAAGCGTGAAACACAAAGTCATCACTTGGGCATGCTCGATAGCCAACCACATGACCTTAACCTAAGAGAGCATGCAAACCACATGATACCTATAAACGATTAACCCGCCCTAGTTCAATCGTTCACCAAGTGATGACTTCAGTATGGCTAAGAGAAAAACTTTTAAATGGGAAAAACTCTAAGTCCGAACCTCCGGGTTGAGACTTCCGCGTAGGAGGTGCGCCCACCTCCTATCCGAAAGATGATGAATCAGGGGTGTTCGGTCAGCAATGGTCGGATGCCCCGTCGTAGTCCAACTATGACAATCAAAGTCAAGACCTCCGGGTTGAGACTTTCCGCGAGTACAAGCATAAAGGAACACGGACCAAGCCGTACCGAGAGAATCGGTACTAGAGCCCTCGTGGTTCTACATTGAGAGAGCCCTCGTGGTTCTCATTAGGGGCTTTATGCAAGTCGTACTCAATACTGTGGTGTGAAGTATAAAGTATAGTCCTCGCCTGGTCCACGCTGCTTCGGCGGTCCTGGGTAAGATAGTTAATTCTAGCTTGCCCTATAGTGGAATGAGGACACTTAATGCTTCGTCTTTTAGCGGCGGCTAGACTCCTCCTCACGGGGAACGAGTTGACGCGCACAGCGGCGGCTTACGCACTATGGCAATCATGGATGCCTGAAGATTCCGTGAAGTTCTCCCCTGGTCCACGCTGCCTCGGCAGTCCTGGGTAAAATGGAATATTTCCAGCTTGCCCTATAGTGGAAGAGGACTATCCAACAATACAAAGTCAAGACCTCCGGGTTGAGACTTTCCGCGTCGGTGGTGTCGCGCACCGCCTATCCGAAAGATGGTGTAACAGGGGTGTTCGATCAGCAATGGTCGGATGCCCCGTCATAGTCCAACTATGACAACCAAAGTCAAGACCTCCGGGTTGAGACTTTCCGCGTCCGGAGGTACGCGTACCGCCTACCCGAAAGATGGTGTGCTTCTGGGGTATTCGATGAGTCGGATACCCCGTCGTAGTCCAACTATGACAATCAAAGTCAAGACCTCCGGGTTGAGACTTCCGCGTCCGGAGGTACGCGTACCGCCTACCCGAAAGATGGTGTGCTTCTGGGGTATTCGATGAGTCGGATACCCCGTCGTAGTCCAACTATGACAATCAAAGTCAAGACCTCCGGGTTGAGACTTCCGCGTCCGGAGGTACGCGTACCGCCTACCCGAAAGATGGTGAATCAGGGGTGTTCGATCAGCAATGGTCGGATGCCCCGTCGTAGTCCAACTATGACAATCAAAGTCAAGACCTCCGGGTTGAGACTTCCGCGTCCGGAGGTACGCGTACCGCCTACCCGAAAGATGGTGTGCTTCTGGGGTATTCGATGAGTCGGATACCCCGTCGTAGTCCAACTATGACAATACAAAGTCAAGACCTCCGGGTTGAGACTTCCGCGTCCGGAGGTACGCGTACCGCCTACCCGAAAGATGGTGTGCTTCTGGGGTATTCGATGAGTCGGATACCCCGTCGTAGTCCAACTATGACAATCAAAGTCAAGACCTCCGGGTTGAGACTTTCTAAGAGTACAAGCATAAAGGAACACGGACCAAGCCGTACCGAGAGAATCGGTACTAGAGCCCTTGTGGTTCTACATTGAGAGAGCCCTCGTGGTTCTCATTAGGGGCTTTATGCAAGAAGTACTCAATACTGTGGTGTGAAGTATAAAGTATAGAGTCCTCCACTGGTCCACGCTGCTCCGGCGGTCCTGGGTAAGATAGTTCATTCTAGCTTGCCCTATGTGGAAGAGGACTCAATACCCTACCTGTTGAGCTTGAAACAAAGTCATCACTTGGGCATGCTCATATTGCCATACACAATTACATTATATTCGAATGAGCATGCAAGCGACCCTATATAGACCGAACCAAAACGATAGATACCGCCGTAGTTCACCCCCACCAAGTGATGACTTCAGTATGGCTAGTGTGTGAAGTATAAAGTATAGTCCTCCCCTGGTCCACACTGCTTCGGCGGTCCTGGGTAAGATAGTTAGTTCTAGCTTGCCCTATGTGGAAGAGGACACAATACTTAATACTTAGAGTACAAGCATAAAGGAACACGGACCAAGCCGTACCGAGAGAATCGGTACTAGAGCCCTCGTGGTTCTACATTGAGAGAGCCCTCGTGGTTCTCATTAGGGGCTTTATGCAAGTCGTACTCAATACTGTGGTGTGAAGTATAAAGTATAGAGTCCTCCACTGGTCCACGCTGCTCCGGCGGTCCTGGGTAAGATAGTTCATTCTAGCTTGCCCTATGTGGAAGAGGACTCAATACCCTACCTGTTGAGCTTGAAACAAAGTCATCACTTGGGCATGCTCATATTGCCATACAATATTCCATTATCTACTAATGAGCATGCAGCTATATGATTATAACCTGTAAACGATTACCCCGCCGTAGTTCAGCGCTTCAACCAAGTGATGACTTCAGTATGGCTAGTGTGTGAAGTATAAAGTATAGTCCTCCCCTGGTCCACACTGCTTCGGCGGTCCTGGGTAAGATAGTTAGTTCTAGCTTGCCCTATGTGGAAGAGGACACCATACTTAATACTGTGGTGTAATGAACAAAGTATAGTCCTCCACTGGTCCACGCTGCTTCGGCGGTCCTGGGTAAGATAGTTAGTTCTAGCTTGCCCTATGTGGAAGAGGGCATACAAGACAAAGTATAGTTCTCCCCTGGTCCACGCTGCTTCGGCGGTCCTGGGTAAGATAGTTAATTCTAGCTTGCCCTATGTGGAAGAGAGCATACATGAACCAAGAACGAAGGTTAGATCGAGGAATGATTCGACAACTAACCGATGGTATGAAATGTGAAGAATTCAAGCAAGCACACAATCAAGTCATCACTTGGGCATGCTCGATAGCCAACCTCATGACATTAACCTAGTAGAGCATGCAAAAACCAATATATATGTAAACGATGCCTCCCTAGTTCAGCGCTTCAACCAAGTGATGACTTCAGAATGGCTAAATCAAATCGGTTCAAAACATACCATCGGTACCCTATTGAAACACACAAGTCGATATCAAACCTCATGATTGTGTAGTCCTCCACTGGTCCACGCCGCTTCGGCCGTCCTGGGTAAAATGGAACATTCCAGCTTGCCCTATGTGGAAGAGGGCACATTACTCAATACTGTGGTGTGAAGTATAAAGTTCAGTTCTCCCCTGGTCCACGCTGCTTCGGCGGTCCTGGGTAAGATAGTTCATTCTAGCTTGCCCTATGTGGAAGAGGACACTTAATACTTCGTCTCTAAGCGGCGGCTTGACTCCTCCCTACGGGGAACGGGTTTACGCGCACAGCGGCGGCTTACGCACTATGGCAGTCATGGATGCCTTACGTTTCTATGAAAAGTGTGTTCCTCCCCTGGTCCACGCTGCTTCGGCAGTCCTGGGTAAGATAGTTAGTTCTAGCTTGCCCTATGTGGAAGAGGACACGTAGACTTACTGTGGTGTGAAGTATAAAGTTCAGTTCTCCCCTGGTCCACGCCGCTTCGGCCGTCCTGGGTAAAATGGATTCATCCAGCTTGCCCTATGTGGAATGAGGACACTTTATGCTTCGTCTCTAAGCGGCGGCTTGCTCCTCCCTACGGGGAACGGGTATACGCGCACAGCGGCGGCTTACGTTATGGCAGTCATGGATGCCTTACGTTTCCATGAAAAGTGTGTTCCTCCCCTGGTCCACGCTGCTTCGGCAGTCCTGGGTAAGATAGTTAGTTCTAGCTTGCCCTATGTGGAAGAGGACACGTAGACTTACTGTGGTGTGAAGTATAAGGTTCAGTTCTCCCCTGGTCCACGCCGCTTCGGCCGTCCTGGGTAAAATGGATTAATCCAGCTTGCCCTATGTGGAATGAGGACACTTTATGCTTCGTCTCTAAGCGGCGGCTTGCTCCTCCCTACGGGGAACGGGTATACGCGCACAGCGGCGGCTTACGCAAGTTAGTCACCCTCGGCAGTGGATCACTCGGCTCATGGATCGATGAAGACCGCAGCTAACTGCGCGTCATAATGTGAACTGCAGGACACATGAACATTGATAAGTTGAACGCATATTGCACGTCGTGGGAACCTACCATGATGTACAGATGACTGAGCGCTTATATTTGAGAAATGTATCGCATACATTTAACTACGCCGTGACACCCGTCACGAGACGTGCACCATGATGTTAACTAGGGTCGCGACGACCCGCTAGCATTAAAGAACCCGTGGTTTACAATATACTGGCATTGGAATTCGAAGTATTTAGAGCGTCCGTGTTCCCGCGTGAGGCGGAAGTACGAGGAGAAGGCGTGCTTGTGGTGT